>NW_019154087.1:36351509-36474203 GCF_002288905.1 Enhydra lutris kenyoni | reverse complement strand
TGGGAAGCAGGCTCCCTGCTGAGCAGAGAGCCCGATGCGGGGCTCGATCCCAGGACCCTGAGACCATGACCTGAGCCGAAGGCAGAGGCTTAACCCACTGAGCCACCCAGGCGCCCCACATTGTTATTTTAAATCACAGATATATTAGGGAAAATTTGTGCCTAAAATCCTCAATAATTTTCTTCTGCTTTATATAGTAGACATTAATACATCCTCCTGTCTTTAACCTATCTTTCTAGGGTTATTTTCCACACTCCCTGCAGCCAACACAAACCTCTTATTTTGTATTTTACCTTCAGGCTTGTTCACATGGTTCCCCTTGTTTTTATTTCCTCTTCTTCCTGTTTATCACCTCAATTTCTGACTATTCTTTAAAATCAAGTTCAGATGACTTGAACTCCATGAGCCTTTCCCAATCCTGTCTTCTTTTCATCAAAGAATACTCTGTGATACATTAACTATACTTTTTCCATTGCATTATTTATGTCTATCTGCTAGAGTATAAGGAACTTGAATGCGGGGATTATATCTCAGTCATTTAGCTCAGTGTTGCATGGTAAATATACCTAGAATGAATAAATAAATATGTAAAGGGAAATTATATTACTTTTATACACATCAAGAGAATTCGGGCTTCATCCACATACACAAATCAAGTTGAGTATTTAGCTGACTTGAAGAAGAACTGTCTTATTACAGAGAAAAGTATAATTTAGTATTTATTCACTTATTCATTCATTTAAATTTTTTTCTGCAGTAATTTATTGAGCATCAGCTTTGGGCTACGAGTATTATACAGGTAGTTTCTAAATTCAAGATTGATGTAAATCTTTACCTGAGTTTCTCAAGAAATGTGACATTTTCTTCTGAGAGAAGGTATAAGAATATATATTATGGAGAGAATGTTTAAAAAAGTATGTCCAATTTAATTGGGATGAACCTATATTAATGTGTAATAGGAGTTTGTATTGGACTCTTGTCCCCCTCCCTTAAAGAAATTTATCTACTACACATTTTTATTCCTTTGAAATAAAATATAATATTTGTGCCTTTGTAACATTGTTTTTGCAAATAATTTCAACACCTAGAATAAATGAAGCTATTTTTCACTACGAGGTACTGACATAAAGGGAAATGATGAATTCAGGCATGAACTATGTGGTTAGAAATGGAAGTACTTTACTTTCAACATAATTGGTATATTTCGACTATGCCAAAAAGTTGTCCTGGCTAAAAATGATCATATCTTTTCATTTTAGCATGAGAGTGAATTGTTTGTATCTTTAAATTTTTGTTCATTTTACTCTCAAAATAAACTCTTAGGGAAGCAAAATTTTGCAAAACTATTAGTCTCTGTGATATGCATGATGACGACAGATGAACCAGTGAATTAGATGACCTGAGTGCTACTCCCGGGTCAGTCACTGAATTAAGTCTGTGACCTTGGTCAGTTCATCTAAATACATTCTACTTCAAAAACCTTATCTGCAAAATTTGGGGGTTAGTCTTTAATGGTAATTTTTAAACTTCTCTGAAGAGTCACAGTGGTTCACAGAGTCTGTTTAAAAACTGCCTGGAAAGAAGGATAAGCCTAGTGTGCTCAGTACCACCATTTTTAGTATTTTTGTGTTCTGTTTTATGATATATTAAAATCCCCTTTACAGTAGATTCCCTAGATTGAATGATTTCTATATTTCATACATCAATAATTTTAATTAATTTTTACTTCTCTATGGAACATGGATAGTTTCAGGTAAATGTAATTATTATTCAATTATTTTATTCACTTATCAAACCTGTATTGAGAAGTTTTTTATGTGTCTGTGTTTGTACCTAGTGTTTTGGAAATCCAAAGGCCACAGACTTCAAAATCTACTGGAGAAGATAGTCATATAAATATCTAAAGGAAAAAAATCCATGTGATAAGTGTTGTACCCGAAATGTGAATAAAGTATCTTTGAAAGATACCAGCAGAAACTATATGCTTCTTAAGCTTCATGCACCTGGCAGTTAAAGAACTATGTAATAGCAGACCGAAGCAAGTTTGTTTTAATTCCAATGATTTCAGCTTCTGTTTTGGAATTGAAGCACTTTTTATTTTAGGACCATTAATTTTAATATAGGTGCTTTATTTGAAGGAAGAAATATTATATTTGAAAGCAATTTTTATTTTAAAAATCAATTATTCACATATTATTATATTACAATATGCCAAATTTTAACCATTAGGAAAAAAGAGTTAAAGCATATAAAAAGTCCATAGATTGTAAGAGGTATAGAGATCCTTATGACACAAGTAATAACATGGAAATTTTTATAATTGTTACAAATAATATAGTAATAAAGTATGTCGGAGTCTAAGTGAATTACCCATTGTGACATGAGCACTCGTAAATGTATTGTATATTAGCATAACTTAATATAGTGCTAAATGATAATGTTTAAACCATCCTTAAATACTGTTCACAATTTACTTTTAGTGTGTACATAAACAGCCTCAAAGTAAAAAATACCACTGCATGAATAAAGGAATATAAAATTCGTATTATTTTGCTATCTAGAATTCTAGGTTTTGGTTGATTACCCATGTTAATTATTACATTGTCTTTTTTTCCTTCCTATTCTTTTTTCTTTGAACATTAAGTTTTGTCCTCCCCTAAATATGAATAAATGCATCTTGCCTACCCCAGATTTCATTCTGCATTAACTGAAATATATATTCATTTGTGATGGTTAATTTTATGTGTCAATGTAGATAGGTCAGGATACTCAGCTATTTAGTCAAACGTTGTTATAGATGTTTCTGTGAAAGCAGTTTTTAGATAAGTTAACATTTAAATCAGTAAACTTTGAATAGAGCAAGTGAATATCCTTTATATTGTGGGTGGACCCCATCCAATCAGTGAAGGACTTCATAAGAAAAATAAACGATCTTTGGTGACGTAGAGGGAATTCTGCAGTATATCACCTTTGGACTTAGATTGCAACCCTTCCATTAGTTTTCATCTTTCTGGCCTACCCGGTATATTTTAGACTTGCTAAGCTTCTACAATCAAGTGAGCCAGTTCTTTAAAGTCAGTCAATTAATCAGTTTCTCTCTCTCTTTCTCTGTCTCTCTCTATATCCTGTAACTCTGTGTATATGTATTACTTACTATATATGTATACTATATGTATGTATCTCCTGTTGGTTCCATTTCTCTGAGGAGCCTTTGATGCTTTAAGGCCTAGAAGGTACTGACCATGTTATAGTAGTTTGAACAAAAAAATTTGGCCTAAGGCAGAAAATAACTACATTTATATGTAATGTGATATTGTGATGTAGATATTGAAAAGGCAAATATAGTATGGTCAAGTTAATAGAGTGAACAAATATTCTTCCAGAGGCAAGAAGCAATGTTATAAATATGTAGGCCAGTTAAGTACTCAGTTTTATTCAGAGGGACATTAAAGAACCCAGTAATGCTGTAGTTCTCAAGCAAAAGTATCCAGCCTTTCCTTACTTCCCTCTTCCTAAATATCACGCAGACAGGCCTGGATATTGTACAAAAGTTCCCGACCTGTATGATGTGTGACAAAATTTGAGAGCTACTAACGTATACATCTGGAATGGAGGAAAACTAACTTCAGTAGTATATAACCCTTACGATTGTTATTTATGATCATTATTAAGTTCTTAAGTTTAGTTCCAAATCATTTTACAAATATTGTGGCTATTTTTCCTTTCTTTTGTCTTGTTTTTGGCTTTTAGTGGAAATGTCATTATCACATGCTTTTGAAAGCCTAGAATAAGTAGGGCTTATTTGAAATTCTGAACTTTTTGAATCTGAAATATATTTCCTGAAAGTTTTTTTTAGATTTAGTAAAATTGTATTGTAACGTCATTATTTTGTTCTTTTTAAAAAATATGATATTAGGAAAGGGTGAGAATAATCTAGGAAAAAAGTGCACATTAGGCAGGCAAGTTTTTTTTTTTTCCCTTTATCAACAGTTTAATATATTGGATGTCCTTAAAAAAGAATATTACATAAAGAAACGTTTGAATCTCAATATACACACCTCCCTGATCAATTTTCCTTCTTTATTCCTCATACATATTTTACCATATATGTATTTATCATAAATATTTATCTATTATTTTACATTTAAAATTTTATACATGTGATATAGACTGCACAATATTTATGTAACTTGCGTTTTTCAGTTAATATTTTTGATGTTTGCCATCATTGTGTATGTAAGTTTGGTTTATGTACTTTCATTGAAATAGATTTACTTTTTTACTTTACAAAGATACAGGTATTTTACTATCTTGTGGATGTATGTTTTATTCATTTATAATTTGCTCTAATACCATTTACACAGTTTTACTGAATTTTTTGATCATATCTTTGTAAAAATAGTATTTTAGTGAGTGTTCCTTACATATCTCATTCAATGGTGAGATTTTAAAATGCTCACCAATTTTCAAGCTTGTGAAAATGTTTGAATATTTTTAAATATTTTCTCAATATTTTGGTAAAATTATATGATGCAAGTCCTGAAACCTATACTAGTTTTCCCAGAAAATACATGTATTTACACATATAAACAAGTAAACTTACTTTTTTCTACCTTATAGATATGGAGGTAAAAGTAGAAGTTGAGCATGTGGAACTTCCTACAGAGTTCAGCCACGCAGTATACTATGTTAAGTATCCATCACATTAGTTTACATGTTTTGTAACATGTAGTAGTGGATGTTTTATTGGACACTGGTGTGGTACATAAACAATTAATTTTGGAACCCTGAAAAAATAAACAAAACATTTAATCAGGTATATTTTTCATATTTTCTAGCCAAAAGATCCAAGATGTAAAATGAGGATTGATCCTATATACCCTCCATAAGTCTTTTTCCTAAGAAGTCAAATATTCTTCCAGTATAGATGGCCATATACCTACTTCTTATAAAATCATAGATTCTAAATGCATTTTGTTCATAATGTAGAGTTTCATTCTTAAAGAAAGTCATAAAACCTAAGCTTACACTTATATTTCCTTCCTTATCTCTGACACACACTTTCTACAGGAAGCTTTTGAAGTTATTTTTGTTCTTCATATTGATGAAATTAAAATTTAAATCCAATTATGTCAAACTCCAACTAAGTTTTAGTCTCTTCTCCAGGTGCTTTACATATGGAATCTGATTATATATGATATTTAATCCCAAGGAAGCTTTGAATGATTGTGTATGTTGGCTTTTTTTAAAATTTAAATTCAATTAGCCAACATATAGTACATCATTAGTTTTGATGTAATGTTCAGATATTCATTCATTGCATGTAACACCCAATGCTCATCACATCATGTTCCTTCCTTAATGCCCATCACCCAGTGACCCCATGACCCCACCCACCTCCCTATCCACAATACTCAGTTTGTTTCCTGGAGTCAGAGTCACTCATGGTTTGTCTCTCTCTCTGATATTTTTCCCATTCAGTTTTCCCTCCCTTCCTCTATGATTCCCTACACTACTTCTTATATTCCACCTTTGAGTGAAACCATATGATAATTGTCTCTCTCTGATCGACTTATTTCACTTAGACTAATACCCTCCAGTTCTGTCCATGTTGATGTAAATGGTAGGTATTCATCCTTTCGGAGGGCTGAGTAATATTCCATTGTATGTGGGAACCATATCTCCTTTTTTTTTTTTAAAGATTTTATTTATTTATTTGACAGACAGAGATCACAAGTAGGCAGAGAGGCAGGCAGAGAGAGAGGGAGAAGTAGGCTCCCTGCTGAGCAGAGAGACCAATGCGGGGTTGGATCCCAGGACCCTGAGATCATGACCTGAGCAGAGGTTTCACCCCCTGAGCCACCCAGGCACCCCATGAAACCATATTTCTTTATCCATTCATCTGTTGAAGGACATCCCAGCTTCTCCTACAATTTGCCTATTGTGGACATTGCTGCTATGACATTGGGGTGTATGGGCCCCTTCTTTCACTATGTCTGTATCTTTGGGATAAATACCCAGTAGTGCAATTGCTGGGTCATAGGGTAGCTCTATATTTAGTGTCTTGAGGAATCTCCATACTGTTTTCCAGAGTGGCAGTAATAGCTTGCATTCCCAACAACAGCATAAGAAATTTGCCTTTCCTCCACCTCCTCACCAAAATTTGTCATTCCCTGTCTTGTTAATTTTAGTTATTCTAACTGGTGTGAGGTGCTATCTCAATGTGATTTTCATTTGTGTATCCGTGATGACAAGTGATGTGGAGCATTTTTTCATGTGTCTGTTGGCCATTTGTATGTCTTCTTTGGAGAAGTGTCTTTTTATGTCTTCTGCCCATTTCTTTTTTTTTTTTTTAATTATTTTTATTAACATAAAATGTATTATTTCCCCAGGGGTACAGGTCTGTGAATTATCAGGCTTACACAATTCAGCACTCACTGTAGCATATACCCTCCCCAATGTCCATAACCCAGCCACCCTATCCCTACTCCCCCCCAGTAACCATCAGTTTGTTTTGTGAGATTAAGAGTCTCTAACAGTTTGTCTCCCTCCCAATCCTATCTTATTTCATTTTTTCCTTCCCTACCCCCCAAAATCCTCCTCCCTGCCTTTCAAATTCTTCATATCAGAGAGATCATATGAAAGCTGTCATTCTCTGATTGGCTTATGTTGCTCAACATAATACCCTCTTATTCCATCCACATTGTTGCAAATGGAAAGATTTCATTTTTTTTGATGGTTACATAGTATTCCATGATATGTATGCATATATATATATATATGCATACATATATAAAATCAACTCTTATTTATTCATTCATCTGTTGATGGACATCTAGGTTCTTTCCATAGTTTGGCTATTGTAGACATTGCTGCTATAAACATTCAGGTGCACGTGCCCCTTCAGATCACTATGTTAGTATCTTTAGGGTAAATACCCTGTAGTGCAATTGCTGGGTCATAGGGTAGCTCTATTTTCAAGTTTTTGAGGAACCTCCATGCTGTTTTCCTGAGTGGTTGCACCAGCTTTCATTCCCACCAACAGGGTAGGAGGGTTCCCCTTTCTCTGCCTCCTCGCCAGCATCTGTTATTTCCTGACTTGTTAATTTTAGCCATTCTGACTGGTGTGAGGTGGCATCTCATTGTGGTTTTGAGTTGTATTTCCCTGATGCCGAGTGATGTGGAGCACTTTTTCATGTGTCTGTTGGCCATCTGGATGTCTTCTTTGCAGAAATGTCTGTTCATGTCCTCTGCCCATTTCTTGATTGGATTCTTTGTTCTTTGGGTGTTGAGTTTACTAAGCTCTTTAGAGATTTTGGATACTAGCCC
Source organism: Enhydra lutris kenyoni (assembly GCF_002288905.1). Taxonomy (NCBI): domain Eukaryota; kingdom Metazoa; phylum Chordata; class Mammalia; order Carnivora; family Mustelidae; genus Enhydra; species Enhydra lutris. Next base: position 36,466,874 of record NW_019154087.1, on the reverse strand, counting down.
TTTATCTGATATGCCATTTGCAAATATCTTCTCCCATTCTGTCAGTTGTCTTTTGGTTTTGTTAACTGTTTCCTTTGCTGTGGAAAAGCTTTTGATTTTGATGAAGTCCCAATAGTTCATTTTTGCCCTTGCTTCCCTTGCCTTTGGCGAGGTTTCTAGGAAGAAGTTGCTGCGGCCAAGGTCAAAGAGGTTGCTGCCCGTGCTCTCCTCAAGGATTTTGATGGATTCCTGTCTCATCTTGAGGTCTTTCATCCCTTTTGAGTCAATTTTTTGTGTGTGGTGTAAGGAAATGGTCCAGTTTCATTTTTCCTGCATGTGGCTGTCCAATTTTCCCAACACCATTTCTTGAAGACTTTTTTCCATTGGATATTTTTCCCTGCTTTGTCAAAGATTAGTTGACCATAGAGTTGAGGGTCTATTTCTGGGCTTTCTATTCTGTTCCATTGATCTGTGTGTCTGTTTTTGTGCCAGTACCCTACTGTCTTGATGATGACAGCTTTGTAATTGAGCTTGAAGTCTGGAATTGTGATGCTACCAACTTTGGCTTTCTTTTTGTTGTCTGATTGCTGAGGCTAGGAGCTCTGGTGCTATGTTGAATAGCAGTGGTAATCATGGACATCCCTGCCGTGTTCCTGACTTTAGGGGAAAAGCTCTTAGTTTTTCCCCATTGAGAATGATATTCGCTGTGGGTTTTCTACAGATGGCATTGATGATATTGAGGTATGCCCTTCTATCTCTACACTTTTAAGAGTTTTGATCAAGAAAGGATGCTATACTTTGTCAAATGTCTTTTCAGCATCTTTTGAGAGTATCATATGATTCTTGTTCTTTCTTTTGTTTATATATTTTATCATATTGATTGATTTAAGGATGTTGAACCAAACTTTCAGTCCAGGAATAAATCCCACATGGTTGTGATGAATAATCCTTTTAAGGTACTGTTGGATCCTATTGGCCAATGTTTTGGTGAGACTTTTTGCATCCGTGTTCATCAAGAATATTGGTCTGTAATTCTCCTTTTTGAAGGGGTCTTTCTCTGGTTTTGGGATCAAGGTGATGCTGCCCTCATAAAATGAGTTTGGAAGTTTTCCTTCCATTTCTATTTTTTGGAACAGTTTTAGGAGAATAGGTATTAATTCTTCTTTAAATGTTAGGTAGAATTACCCTGCGAGGTTGTTTATTGGTAGATTTTGATGACTGCTTCAATCTCCTTAGTGGTTATTGGTCTGTGCAGGTTTTCTATTTCTTCCAAGTTCAGTTTTCGTAGTTTATACGTCTTTAGGAATACATCTGTTTCTTCCAGATTGTTAAATTTGCTGGCATATAGTTGCTCATAATATGTTCTTATGATTGTTTGTATTTCTTTGGTGTTGGTTGTGATCTCTCCTCTTTCATTCATGACTTTATTTGTTGGGGTCGTTTCTCTTTTCTTTTTGATAAGTCTGGACAGGGTTTTATCAATCTTATTAATTCTTCCAAAGAACCAGCTCCTAGGTTCATTGATTTGTTCTACTGCTCTTCTGGTTTCTATTTCATTGATTTCTGCTCTGATCTTTATTTCTCTTCTCCTGCTGGGTTTAGCCTTTCTTTGCTCTTCTTCCTCTAGCTCCTTTAGGTGAAGGGTTACGTTGTATACTTGAGACCTTTCTTGTTTCTTAAGAAAGGCTTGTATTGGTATATACTTTCCTGTCAGGACCACCTTTGCTGTGTCCCACAGATTTTTAACAGTTATGTATTCATTTTCAATTTGTTTCCATGATGTTTTTCAATTTTTCTTTAATTTCCTGGTTGACCCATTCATTCTTTACTAGGATACTCTTTGGCCTCCTTATATTTGAGTTCTTTCCAGTTTTCCTATTGTGATTGAGTTTTAGCTTCAGAGTATTGTGGTTTAAAAATATGCAGGGAATGATCTCAATCTTTTGGTACCAGTTGAGACCTCATTTGTGACCCAGGATGTGATCTATTCTGGAGAATGTTCCTTGTGCACTAGAGAAGAATGTGTATTCTGTTGCTTTGGGATGGAATGTTCCGAATATATCTATGATGTCCATTTGGGCCAGTGTGTCATTTAAAGCCATTGTTTCCTTGTTGGATCTTTTGCTTAGATAATCTGTCCATTTCAGTGAAGGGGGTGTTAAAGTCCCCTACTATTATTGTATTATTGTTGGTGTGTTTCTTTGATTTTGTCATTAATTGGTTTATATATTTGGCTGCTCCCATGTTAGGAGCATAGATATTTAAAATTGTGATATCTTCTTGTTGGACAGACCCTTTAAGTATGATATAGTGTCCCTCCTCATCTCTTTATAGTCTATGGCTTAAAATCTAATTGATCTGATATAAGGATTGCCACCCCAGCTTTCTTTTGATGTCCATTAGTTGGTAATATGGTTTTCCACCCCCTCACTTTAAATCTGGAGGTGTCTTTGCATCTAAAATGAGTTTCTTGTAAATAGCATATTGATGGGTTTTGGTTTTTTGTCCATTCTGATACCCTGTGTCTTTTGATTGGGACATTTAGCTGATTTACTTTCAGGGTAACTATTGAAAGATATGAATTTCATGCCATAGTATGGCCTGTAAGGTGACTGTTACTGTATATTGTCTCTGTTCCTTTCTGATCTACTACTTTTAGGCTCTTTTTTTGCTTAGAGGACCCCTTTCAATATTTCCTGTAGAGCTGGTTTGGTGTTTGCAAATTCTTTCAGTTTTTGTTTGTCCTGGAAGGTTTTTGTCTCTCCTTCTCTTTTCAATGATAGCCTAGCTGGATATAGTATTCTTGGATGCACGTTTTTCTCATTTAGTGCTCTGAATATATCATGTCAGTTCTTTCTGGCCTGCCAGGTCTCTGAGGATAAGTCTGCTGCCAATCTAATATTTTTACCATCGTATGTTAGAGACTTCTTGTCCTGGGCTACTTTCAGGATTTTCTCTTTGTCACTAAGACATGTAAATTTTACTATTAGATGATGGGGTGTGGACCTATTCTTATTGATTTTGAGGGAGGTTCTTTGTGCCTCCTGGATTTTGATGTTTATTCCCTTTGCCATATTAGGAAAATTCTCTACAATAATTCTCTCCAATATACCTTCTGCTCCCCTCTCTCTTTCTTCTTCTTCTGGAATCCCAATTATTCTAATGTTTCATCTTATGGTACCACTTATGTCTCACATTCTCCCCTTGTGGTCCAGTAGTTGTTTGTCTCTCTTTTGTTAAGCTTCTTTATTCTCCATCATTTGGTCTTCTATATCCCTAATTCTCTCTTCTGCCTCCTTTATCTTAGCATTAAGAGCCTCCATTTTTTATTGCACCTCATTAGTACCTTTTTTTATTTCAACTTGGTTAGATTTTTAGTTCTTATATTCCTCCAGAAAGGGATTTTGTTTCTCCAGAAAGGGATTTTCTGTTATCTTCCATGCCTTTTTCGAGCTCAGATAGCTCCTTGATAATCACCATTCTGAACTTTGGTTCTGACATATTACCAATGTCCGTATTGATTAGGTCCCTAGCCCTTGTTACTGCCTCTTGTTCTTTTTTTTGTGGTGAGTTTTCTGCTTTGTCATTTTATCCAGATATGAATATATGAACAAGATAATAAAATACTAAATGTTTGACAAAAACTCCAGAAAAATATATGCTAACTAAGTCAGAAGAGACCTGAAAGCAAGGAGAGAAGAAAGGGAGAAAAAATAAAAATAAAAAAAAATATGTATTAGACTGGTGAATTGACCAGAGCCACCCACTTTATTTTGGGTATATTCTTGTCTCTTAGAAAAAAGTACCTCCCAAAGTTTTAATGAAAGAAAAACTTTCATATATATAAGAATATGGGTAAACAGGATGAAGTGATTGAATATGAGTGTAAGATGAAAATTAAAAAAGATTCTAAAAAGGAAATTGATAAAATAAGTTGATTGTAGAAAGAAAAAAGGAAAAAAAAAGAGGAGAGAATATGATCTGTCTAGAGACTAGAACAAAGCCACGTGGTAGATTTAGGGTATATTTTTATCTGTTAAAAGAAATTGTATCCCAAAATATTAAAGAAAAAAAAAACCTTTATGTATAGAAAAAGGAAGGTTAAATAAAATGGAGGGATACAATATGACTGTTACAATGAAAATTTAAAAAGATATTTTAGGGCGCCTGGGTGGCTCAGTGGGTTAAGCCTCTGCCTTTGGCTCAGGTCATGATCTCAGGGTCCTGGGATCGAGTCCTGCATTGGGCTCTGTGCTCAGCAGGGAGCCTGCTTTCCCCTCTCTGTCTGCCTGCCTCTCTGGTTACTTGTGATCTCTCTCTGTCAAATAAATAAATAAAATCTTAAAAAAAAAAGATTTTTAAAAAGGTATTGATAAGATAAAATAGTTTAAAAAGTTAAGAGTAGAAAGAGGAAAAGTTTAAAAAAAGAACATAAAAAAATAAAATAAAAAATTTGCCTTTGCAAGACTAAAGCATCATGGGAAAAAAAAACAAAGCAATATGAATTCTGTGTTGCTTTCCCCTTAGCTCTGGAGTTCCACAGTTCTCATTAATCAATGAACTTGGTCTTGGCTGGATATTCTTGCTGATCTTCTGGGGGAGGGGCCTGTTGTAGAGATTCTCAAATGTCTTTGCCCAAGGTCAAATTGCACTGACCTTGCCAGGGGCCAGGCTATGTAATCTGCTCTCGTTCACTCTTGGTAGCTTTTGTTCCCTGAATGCTTTCCATACTACTTTGGAGGACAGGAATGAAACTGCTAGCCTCTCAGTCTCCAGCCCAGAGGAGTTGAGAGTTCAGGACCCCACTCCTCAGTGCACCCTCAGAGAAAACCAGTCAATCCCTCACGTCTCCTTGGTCTCCAGCTGCTCTCTGTGCTTACCTGGCCTGTGACCAAGTCTTTCTGTCTCTGGCACACAGCCCCATTTGGAGTCTCCTAACCCAGAAGATTTCTGCTACATACTCCTGCACTGCTCTTCCCAGAGGAGTAAGGAGGGAGTTTCCCTGGATCTGGTACTTGTTGGATCCCTGTTTGATTAGTGGTGGCCTGACTGTGCCTCAGATCATGGTTTAAGGTAATCCTGAGCTGAGAGCGCAGTTCTCAGCCCTGTCTCTGTAGCCAGCTTCCCTGCTCTGATACCTGGGTGCTCTGCTGCACTCAGGCACCCCTGGTCTTTCTGTGACCCTGCAGGTCCTGAGAACTCATTGTCCCAGTGAGGGCCCCTGCTTAATCTCTCAAGTGATGTCCCTTAGTGGAGCAGACTTCTAAAGGTTCTGATTTTGTGGTCTGCTGCTCCACTGCTTGCCAGGAGCCAGCCACTTCCCCCTGCAGTCTATCTTTCTGTCGCTTTGAATTCACTTCTCTGCACGTCCTACCTTCCATAAGGTGTTCGATTTTCTGTTCCTAGAATTGCTGCTCTTCTTCTCCTCTATTGAGTTTGTAGGTGTTCAGAATGGTTTGATAACTATCTAGCTGAACTCCTGGGACCTAATGATATTTCAGTTTCCTACTCCTCTACATCTTGCCTTCTCCCTCTTCTGCCCATATCTTGACTGGATTATTTGTTTTTTGGGTGTTGAGTTTAGTAAGTTCTTTTTTTTCCCCCCATTTTATTTTATTTTCAGTGTCCCAAAATTCATTGTTTATGCACCACACCCAGTGCTCCATGGAATACATGCCCTCCATAATACCCACAACCAGGCTCAACCAACTCCCCACCCCACACTCCTCCAAAACCCTCAGTCTGTTTCTCAGAGTCCACAGTCTCTCATGGTTTGTCTCCCTCTTCCACTCTCCCCTAACTCAGCTCTCCTCTCCATCTCCCAATGTCCTCCATATTATTCCTTATGCTCCACAAGTAAGTAAAACCATATGATAATTGATTCTCTCTGCTTGACTTATTTCACTTAGCATAATCTCTTCCAGTCCCGTCCATGTTATACAAAAGTTGGATATTCATCCTTTCTGATGGAGGCATAATACTCCATTGTATATATGAACCTTATCTTCTTTATCCATTCATCTGTTGAAGGGCATCTTGTTTCTTTCCACTTTGGCAGCTGTGGTCTTTGCTGCTATGAATGTTGGGGTACAGCTGGCCCTTCTTTTCACTACATCAGTATCTTTGGGATAAATACCCAGTAGTGTAATTGCAGGGTCATAGGGTAGCTCTATTTTTAATTTCTTAAGGAATCTCTACACTGTTTTGCAATGTGGCTGCACCAACTGGCAATCCCACCAACAGTGTAAGAGGGTTCCTCTTTCTCCACATACTCTCCAACACTTGTTGTTTACTGTCTTGTTGATTTTGTCTATTCTAATTGGTGTAAGGTGGTATCTCAATAAGGTTTTAATTTGAATCTCCCTGATTGCTAATGATGATGAACATTTTTTCATGTGCCTTTTAGCCATTCATATGTCTTCTTTGGAGAAGTGTCTCTTCATGTCTTCTGTCCATTTTTTGATGTGATTATCTATTTTGTGTGTGTTGAATTTGAGGAATTCTTTATAGATCTTACTAAGTTCTTTATAGATTATGTATATTAGTCCTTTATCTGATATGTCATTTCCAAGTATCTTCTCCTATTCCATAGGCTTGTTTTATTTTCTTTTGAGTGTTTAAATTTTGCTTATGGTCACCAGTATAGTTTGGGTAGTTAATTTTCATTTCATATTTTTAATTCATTAGAGATTTGACACAGTGATTATTTTCCAGTAGGAGCACACTATTATGCTAGAGTAGCAGGGAGTTTGTAGGTATTATTCCCAAGAAAATGTTCATCAACTTAGAAGTGTGTAATTCAACTCTTTTGACTTTTTAACCACACCACTGAAATTTTATGTTGCATCTTCAGTAGCTGTAATTTTTGTATATTTTGGTAATCTTTGTACAGATAAAATGCCTGTTATGTAGGGCATTACAAAATGTTTTATGTATTCAACTAATAAGCATTGCTCCAGAACATAGTACTTTACTTTATGAATACAAAATTCCTTTCCTGAGCAGGGATTTGAAAACACAAGATAAACTCTTTTTTCCCCCCTCTGCAATGGGCAATAAATAGCAATATAATTACAATTCACAATACTCACATCACTAAATTAAAGGTGTATTATGGTTGATATCAAACACTGCAGTTGTCTACCCATCACAATCTAACAAGGAGAAAGCTTTATCTTTAATTGTATTACTATACTCAAGCAGGATTCTTAACCATTCTTATCACTGAATTTGCTATTCAGGATTGTTATGGTGGGAAAAAGTCAAATTTTTTTTACTCTGTCATTGTTTAAAAATATGATAAATTAAAAAGTATTTCTGTGTGGCTGTTGATTTTTTTTCTAACAACCCTTAGCTGGAAGAAAATAATATATTTTGGCTTAAGAATAAAGTTAAGGTTTTCAATTTGTGCTGAAGGTCACTATTCAACACTGAAATATATTTTGTTGTTATTATCTGAAAGCTCCAGAAAGAATTGGTTAAGGTTATGAAAATGGCTTGCTACTTTGGGAGATGATATTCTATAATTTTTAATTTAAGGTCTTCCTGACCAAGGTATATTCCTACAATATTATTTTCTTTTACTTTGACTTATATAATTTAATTATCTTGCTTAAAATAAAAAAGAAGTAAAATATGTGTATGATTCCTCATAGAACTCTCTTAAGTCACTCTTGATGTATCACTGAGGGTCTTACGGACAAAAGATGAAGCCAGTGAGACTTGTGCAGGTACATATGGCTACACAGGTGTATTTTGATGTCTGACAAAGCTCTCGTTTCTGTTGAAATCAATAAAATCAGAAGAAGTAGATGCACTTTTATTGTAAGGGACACAATTTTCTCTCGTTCAAATTTGTATAGGTTTAAATTCAAGTTTCTATATAAATTCATGTTTATATAAGAGAAAAGTGATTTATAACATTATAAAATTAATATAATACATAGTTTATAAAAATAGCTCTCTGTTTATATTTCTATTATTTTTTTCAAGGCTCTTATTAAATGATTCTTGATTTCATATGCCATTAGTATGAAAGTCAAACAATTCTAAAATGTATCTAAAATTCTAAAATGTAGTAACTAGTTACTGTAAAGTTCTTATTTAAAACTGACAGTTTTTCATTTCCTAATTCTGTTTCAGAATTCAGGGTCAGAAACTATTGTCAATCTAGATGTTGTACATTATTCTCTCAAACTGAGGTTTTTTACCCTCATCCACCCACTTAGAATTGTCTTTCAGGATTCTTGCTTGTAAAATCATTTGTGTTTTTTTCTGCACCATTAAATTATAAACTCACTCTTCCTGTAGAAACCCTCATTTGGGGTATTGATGTTTACTTAAATACAGATCCATCTCACTGAGTTTAAGTACACAGAATGAATTTTACCGTCACAGAGTTATATCTGAAACTTTTGAACCACACCATTTATGAGAATAACTTAATGTAATTAGGTCTTATTTTTAATCATTCATATATATCTTTCGGAAAAGAAAGGAAAAAAATGTCTGCGGTAAGTTGAACAACAGTGAGTCTTATCTTTAAGACCAACAGAAATCAAGGGACTTGGATAAATTTGTATTGAAACCTAAGGTATCAAATCCAGTTCACTGAAATTGTCAACAGTGATTTACAAAAACGAGTTGAAGGTCACTCTTCATTTATTCACTTCCATATTGATTTTTGTTCTTCTTATACCTGTTCTCACACAGCTTCTTTTTGTTTAAAGAACTTTATATAAAATATTCAGGAACACTAGGACTTAAGCCTCCTATTGCTAATTTTAAGAGGAAAAGTAAGTGATGAGAAGAGAAAGAGTAACTCTTTCTCATCTATATTTCTTCCATGATGTGAAGTGAGATGCTGGATGTTAGATTCATTGAGGTCTGATGATTCTACTGATCCCAGTCTCCATCTTAGTCTTACCACCTCTATTTGTTTCCGTTTTTTTCCCCCTTTTTAAAAACCCAATTGTTATTTTCTTCAGCTTCTCTTCCTTTTAAATGCTTCTTCCCTTGCCCTCCCCCCCCCTTATATAATAAGTCACTTTCAGTGACCATTCCCATCCCATTCTCAAATATTCATAAAATATCCTTTCCTAAATTGTGGAACATACAATCTTCCTCTCATCTCCATCATTCCTTCCTATTCTATCATAGAGTCTATAATATGTCTATAATGAAGAAATTAAGAATTAGGGCTGTTGTAGCAAGAACCAAAGGAATGAGAAAGAGTGGAAAAAGTATAGCTCTGTTTAAAACTCCTTTAATTAAAAAACAAACAAACAAAGTGCTTTAATTGTGTGCTTTGTTAGCAACAACTTACCTTCTTTGTATTCTAAGAGGATTTTTTCTTTATTGTATTCTCTTTCCTACCTTAACCTTAGTTCAAACAGAGTCTTCAGATCATTTCAGTTCAGTTAAGAGAAAGAAAAAAATGTTAGACATAAAGCTATATCCTTCACACTAGAAGGGTTTTAGTAGGTGTATTTACTTGTTGTTCTATGTACTTTAGCACAGTCTAGATGAATTAAGACAATATATTTAGCTATTTTCTTCTGATGACAAAACAATATAATGCCTACTAACACTGTCACTGTGTATCAATTTTAAGAGTGTCAGAACAGCTCAAAAAAAGGCAATGTGTAAATCCAGTATATCATGTTCAGTTCAACTAACATTTGATAGTGTGGGTCAGGCTCCAAGGAATCAAAATGAAAAAGACAAGTTCTTTGATCTCGAGCTTACAGATTTGTAAACACATAATGTAATGTAAACACATGAATAGTAAAAAGGGTTGATTTATTTCAAAATAGGCATATGTATAAAATAGGGCAGTTGTACAGAAAATTACCTAATTCTCATAGGAAGCTAAGGCAAGTCCTTCAAAAAAGTAAACTCTCCTGGGAAGAATTTTGAAGGATGAGTAGGGATTTTTGTCAGAAAAGGAGTGGAGAGGTAGGTGAAGGAAATTTTAAGCAGAGAGAATGCATACAAATTGAAAAAGACATTACTTAATTAATAACGATGTTTTAATTAATTAAAGTGTGTTTTTTGTTGGGATTACATATATGCCAGCCAAGAAAATGCCATACTGCTAGCATAAGGCATCATTTTACCAGAATGCTTGATTTGCTTGCTCATTGGTATTATGGAGTTTATTTTAAAAATTATTTACACAGAGTTATAATTTACCAGCAACAAATAAAAAAACTCTTAGGGGTGTGAATGATGGGGCACTTTTGTTTGCAGTTTCATCAAAATATTCATTGAGGAAGAGCTTACATTCGTCTAATTCGATCTTTCCTTTGAAAAGTATCTAATTAAGTATTTATTTGCAGTTTACAAAGCATCATAATATTGTTTGTTTGGAGCTCTTGTTTGACATGTCCTTCTGTTTATGATATTAAATTAGGTGCCAATAGAATAAATAATGAGATTGTGAAATGTTAATACCAAGGTCAGTTCAGTTTTCTACCCATTTCCACTAATATGAAAAGCGACTAATACATTTGCATGAATCTTGACTTATAAATGGGGTAATAAACAACCAAAATTGCAAGTTTTACTAATTTACCTCTTTAGGCAGTAGATTGTTTGGACAAAAGAAAGATCCTGTACAGAAAGAGGTTGACACCCTCACAGAATCCTTTTGTATTATTTTTATCATGTAGATTTTCAATGCTTTTCAGAATTTTTATATGGATTTACACTTATTTTTCTTTAAAAATGAGTCTTGCACTTTTTTCTTTAATTATACTTCAGATTCTTGCTTTTATTAATTTTTGTCTATATTTTGCTCCTTCTTCTAACCCTCTTTTTTATGCTAAGCTTATTTTTCTGTTAAACCAATGAGACTGTTTAGCTTTTAAAATTTATTCTACGTTCTCTAAATTGTTAGTATCTATGAAACTAGGCTTAAATTGGTCCCCAATTTTTTTCACCTTGTATAACTGATATTTTAGAAGTCCTCTAAGAGATTAGTATGTCTTGGAAATGGGCAATGTAAAATAGTCATATTAAAACTGCATGAATGGTGAGAAATGTAAACTTACCTATGAGTATATGAAAATTTGTCCCAAAGAAGTACTAGATCATCAGTAATATATGTATATCATAGAGGTTGTAATGAACTGACGCCATGTCAGCTTTTATCTAAACTAAGAAGAATAAGTTAATTTATCCACCCAATGCAAACAAAAATACAGTTATATACTATAAGCATTGTTACCATGTTCTGGAGATACAAAAATACTATTTAACATTTATTGACTGTTTATTATATAGCAGTTATCATGCTAAAAGCTTTCATCATTAGGTAATACAAGTTTTTAATAAACCACCTTCTATAGGTTCTATAATTTTGCTCAAGTTTTGAGGTCAGAATATTAAAATTTAGAGAAATGAAATGACTTTACCAAAGTCATTCAGCTAGTAGAAAGTGGAAGAACTGGGACTGGATCCTAGTTCTATCAAAGCTCATGTACATACCTGATGTACTTTAGAAGCTCCACTTACTCAAAATATTTGGTTATATAATAACGAATCAGAAGAATTCCTAATCAAAGAGATTTATTCCTTTGAAAATATTTTCTTTAGTTTCCAGTTATTTTGCATACTATTTCCAAAAACAGTTATAGGAAAATGAAAAGCTTGTTTTTATTATAGCATCCACTTCCAGTATTAGAGCAATCCAATGCGAAGGGGGTTAGACAAATTGATATTGGGTCAGGAGAAGAGTTACAGGAAAAAGGCACAAGCAAGCAACAAAACCAAACAAAGGAAATGAAGACCAAAACCACAACAAAAGTACAAAATTTTAGAGAATAACCCCAAATCCATCTCAGCTTTGAGGTCTCTGTAATTTTTTTTCTGAAGGCATGATTAAAAATAAGAGTTAATGAGAGATGTTCAGAGGTAATAAAGCAAATCTAAGAAGGCTTAGTCACAGAGAGAAGTTCATTGCTCCCTTAATTATTTTCATAATAATAAGGACTAAAATTACTTTAATAAGAATAAAATTTGAAAATGCAGTTATATTAATAAATTAAGGAGACACTGGTTTTGCTATAGTCCAGGAGATAGCATTATATATGCACAAAATATTTAGTTCATAATATATTCCAAACCTATTGATAGCAGAGATAATGTCTTCAATATATTAAAATTTTGCTTAGAAGGCTTTTTTTGAAGACAGGTGCCAAATATTTTGCCCAAATAAGAGAATAGAAAGATCCATTTTCATTGGTATTTCTAAAAGCTCTAAGTATACTAAGTTATAATTGGATGTGGACCTTGAGTTTAGGAGACAATTTTCCCTGAATATTAAATTTCTCTCTTCTTTATCAGCTAAAAATGAAAACTTCCAAATAAAACTAAAAAGATAGGGAGAGGGAGGTGAATATTTTTCACTAACTTTAACCATCCATAGAAAACTCCTCAAATGTGGCCCACGACCCATTCAATATTTTGATTAAAAAAATATCAATTTGTTTAAAAAATACCAATAATTAAGCTTTATAGTAGTGCAACCTTTATTCATTTTTGAAAAAGAGAAACAAATTTATTTCAGTATTGTCAAAGGAAGCCCTCATCCCTCTTTAATAGGGACTATTCTTTATGTAGTCTTTCTAAGTATAAAGAATTGCCTGGAATTCTTAGAGTTTTGGCACAGCCTAACTGAGGAATAAAGTCTTATCCAAAACTGAAATGTATTAAAAAGAGAAGAAGGAGCTTTAAGTAAAAATTGGCTAAGATAGCTTGGAATTTCATCTGCATTCTAAATAAAGTTCAAGGGCATGAAACAACTAGTGTTTCATAGGTGAACAGAATTTACGCTTATTGTGTGTTAGCTGTGACTCGTAACGTATAGACATCATCTCTAAAGCATCAAACAAGAATGATTGATAGGATTTTGCAAATCTTACAGATTTAAAATAGTGATCTGGAACAGGCCTTAGAGATTATGTAAAACAGTGGTACTCACTGCTTCCCTGGAATACTGTTCAATTTTGAGAAACATGTACTTTAATTTTGTTAATACTCTCCGTGTACAGTATTCCTCGAACATCAACAAGTTGATGTGTAGTCTATTGTTGCATTAGGCACAAATCCTGTCAGTGAATAACAAATTGCAATGGTACGTTCAAGCCAGTTTCAAGGAAAGATAGCATTTTTCCTGGAACATATGAGAACTTTACCATTTGCATATATAATAGAGCAGTATAAGGGCAAAATGATACAGTAGAAAGGCAAGGAGATTGAATGTTCAGTGTAGATTTTTTAAAAAATTACTGTGTGGTATTGGAATAAGATATGGATTATTTTTTAATTATTGTTGATCTACAAAGAATTTTGTTGGTGATTCTTTAATTCATTTAGTTGCCCAGTCCTAAAAACCAATATTCCAAAATGTTCCATAAATCCAGACAAGGCTGAGGACCAATGATCTTGTACAGCCTTTTCACTTTATAGGTGAGTAAACTGGAGGCTTGAGTGGTTCAGTGATTTAACCACAGTCAGTGAGGCAGTCATTACAAAACTAGAACTAGAACACAGATCTCCTGTTTTCCTTTTTCCTGCTATGCTTTCTTCCATGCCATGCCATGCTGCATAATATGAAGATAGTTGTAACATTTGTGGGTTTTTTTTTTTAACTCTGACTCCTAAGATTTTTACAATAGTCAGAAATGACCAACAGAGTCAATCGAAATAATTTACATATGCATTTTAACAGCTTTATCATGGTATACATGACATGTAGTAAATGATACATATTTAAATTCTACAATTTGTACATTTAATGTATATATGAACCATAATAACCATCAAGACAATGATTATCTCCCCCACATCAATTCTCATTTGCTTCTTTGTAGTTCCTCCCTCCCACATTTCCTGTTTGCAAACTCCAGCCCGAGGCAAATGTTGATTATCTTGCCACTGTATTAGTTTGCATTTTCTAGACTTCTATGTATGGAATCATGCATTATATATTCCATTTTGGTCTTGTTTCTTTAATTCAGCTATAATATTATGGCATCTATATTTAAGTGTTTATGAGTAGTTCATTTTTTATTGCTGAGTAGTATTCCATCATATTAATATACATTGATTTTTTAAAAATCTATTCATATATTGCTGGGCATTTGGGTTGTTTCTAACTTTTAATTATTAGAAATAAAGCTCCTATGAACATTATTAATCAAGTCTTTGGATATATGCTTTTACAAGTTCTGGGTAAAGACTTAGAAGTGGAACAGCTTATATGTTTAACTTTTAAGAAACTGCTGGTTGCTTTCCAAAATTAATTATACAATTTTACTTAGTCACTGGTAGTATATGAGAGCCCCAGTTATTCTACATCTTCAGTAACACTTGGTGTGGTCATTTAAAAAAAAAATAGACATTGAAACATGTACATAGTAGTGTCTCATTGTGGTTTTAATTTGCATTTCCCTAATGACTAACAATGTTGATCAATTTGTCTATTTGATTTGTTCAATCTTGTATCCTAAAATCTGGCAAATGTTTTTTAGTTCTGGTGTCTTTTATGTAGAGTCTGTTGGATTTTCTTCATAGATGACAATCATATCAACTACTGGTAAATCAGATTTTATTTCTTCAATTTTGGATGACATTTTTCTAATTTGTTTGATCAGCTAATATCTCTAGGACAACGTGGAATGGACAAGATGAGAGTGAACATTCTTGGCATGTTCTTGATCTTAACAGTTTTCACCATTAAGTATAATGTTAGCTGTAGATTTTTCATACATGGGTTTTCAGGTTCAGGCATTTTCCTTTTATTTCTAGGCTCCTCAGAATTTTAACCTAGAATTGGTCTGTCATGGTAAATGTTTTATATTAATTGATAGGAATGTGTGTTTTGCTGTTGTTAGTTGACATGCTGTATAATTATCAATAATGTCAGTTTGGATAATAATGATGTTCAAGTCTTTTACATCTTTATTGAATTCCTGTAAATATGTTCTATCAACTATTGTGAGAGAGGTGTTGAAATTTCTTTGTATACTTATGTATTTGTTTTTTTCCCTTTGAAGTCCAGTCTGTTTTTGCTGTGTGTGTTTTTGCTTAGCTATTATTAAACACTTAAACATTTAGAATTGTTTTGTTCTCTTGCATTGCCCCCTTTATCACTGTGAGATGAGCTTCTCTGTATCTGGTCATAATTGTTCACAAAGGGTAATATTCTTTGTTCAGAAATTTACTTTGCCTGATATTACTATACTTAATCCAGTTGTGTTTTGATTAGTGCAAGCACAGTATCAATCTTTTATTATAACATGTTTGTGTTTTTGTGTTTAAAGTGCATGTTTTATAGGCAGCATATATAGTGGGATGTTGCTTTTTAAAAATCTTAATCCAATCTAAATATTTCTGTCTTTTAATTTTGTTAAGATCATTTGTATTTAAGGTGGTTTTGATATGGCTGAACTTAAATCTACCATCTTGCTATTTCTTTTGTTTGTCCTATGCTTTGTTCTCTTGTTTTGCTTCCTTTTCGATTAATTGAGCATTTGTTTTGATTCTCTGTTGCCTTTTGGTTGACTTATTTATTTACTTTGTTGTATTATTTGAGAGATTACTTTAGGATTTATAGTATTCATATTTAACTTAGAGTCTGCTTAGATATTACTTAGATTACTTAGATATTACTTAACTTGGGTATTATACCATTTTAAAATAGTATAGGAATCTGAAATCATTATTCCCCCATTTTTCCTCTCATGGCCTGTGTGTTATTGTTGTCATGTATTTTACTTCTGAATATGTATAAGCCCACACTACCTCATTACTTTTCCCTTTAAATAGTTGTGTTTTAAAGACATTTAATAGGAAAAATACATTTACCCACATAATTTTCATTCCTAAGGCTCTTCATTCACTTGTGCCAGTCCATACTTATATTTGGATCATTCTTTTTATACCTGAAGGTCTGCCTGGTAATTAATTTTTAAATCTTTTGTATGTAATGTCTTCATTTTACTTTTGTTTTTTAATTTTTTTTAAACTAGGTAAAAAATATAATTAGTTGACAGTTTCTTTTTCAGTACTTTAAAAATGTTGATCCATTGTCTTCTGGCTTGTATTGTTTGTGATGATAAATCAGCTGTTCTTTATCTTGTTCCTCTGTATATAATGTTTTTCATTTTTCCCATGTAGCTGTTTTTAAGAGGTTCTCCTTTTTCTTGGTTTTAAGCAATTTGATTATGATGTGCTTTGGTCTGATTCTTTGCATATCTCTTGCACTTGAAGTTTGTTAAGTTTTTGAATCCATGGATTTATAGTTTTCATCAAATTTGGGGGGAAAAGTGAGCCATTATATTTTTCTGCTTCTGTCTTATTTTTTTTATTTTGAAATTATTTTAATTTAGAAATGTAAAACATCTTGGAAGAAAACAAAGAAAGAAAAACACAAAACATATAGGCAAATTTTTATTCCATGAACTTCTCAAATCCTCACTTGTTCACTAATTCCTAAGACGAAAAACTTCTAAAAAGATACTCAGCCACCAACAATGTTATTAGTAGGGATACAGATCAATTTCACATAAAAAAAGTCAAATGAATCCCATTATAGCACATCCTATTGTTGTTGCCTTGGCAATCTTCTGGAATTCTTTTCTGTCAGGTTTAGTACATCTAATAACCAGCTGAATTCAGTCCTTCACAACCTGCCAACTTGGCTCAGTGAATTGCATTACCTGATCCATGATTCCTGCCTGCCAGCTCCTCAAATGCCAGGAAT
Organism: Enhydra lutris kenyoni; assembly: GCF_002288905.1. Lineage (NCBI taxonomy): Eukaryota > Metazoa > Chordata > Mammalia > Carnivora > Mustelidae > Enhydra > Enhydra lutris. The sequence goes on along the minus strand of NW_019154087.1, from coordinate 36,450,124 downwards.
AGCTAGCACTGCTCCTCCCTTCTTTATGGACTCCAAACACACAAGTATAGATTTCTTGGTTTTCCCATGATTTACTAATGCTCTTTTTTGTTGTTGTTGTTGTTATTTTTTCTCTATGTTTTCATTTTGAGTGGTTTCTAAGGCTACTTTTTCAGATTTACTCTTTTGCAAACTGTTCCAAGTACTTACTGCCCTATTAGGAGGTTTTCCATTTTCTTATTAAGAATAGCCAATAGCTTCAGCCTCAAGTAAACCTTAGTGGGGGCACTGGCTGGCCCAGTTGGTTAAGTGGCTGCCTTCAGCTCAGGTCGTGATTACAGGCCCTGGGATAGAGCTCTGCATCGGGCTCCCTGCTCAGCAGGGAGCCTGCTTCTCTCTCTCCCTCTGCCTGCTGCTCTGCTTACTTGCGCTCTCTACCTCTCTGCCAAATTAAAAAATGATAATAATAAAAATAAACCTTAGTAAATAATATGTCTACAACTTTCATGTGTTTCTTTCTCCAGCTTTAGATAGTATACCTACACACATACACTAATGGGTACTCTGTTGACTACATAAGGAGGAGTACTTTGGGAGTATGCTGGACTGTCTAGTCTCCTGTCCTTTACCATGGTCTTAGAAGTGTTCTTTAGGTTGTAAGTCAGAACAATTGTTGGGATCACCTTGTTTGTTTCTTGTCCCTCAGGTATCACTGTCCTATATATCCTGATATCAAAAAATGTAAGAACTATTGTTTCATATATTTTGTTAAGTTTTTAGTTGTTTTGGTGGATTGTTAACTTTGGTGCTGTGACTTATCTTGGCTAGAAGTGAAAGTGCCACACACATATATTTTTTTTAATATTGGTACTTTTTAATCTTCGGAAAATCTTACCTTACTTTTCAAAGCTGTTTCATAAATAGTTATTTCAAGTTCTGGCTATTAATGCTATAGGTACTCATAAAAAATAAATGAACAGTATGGTGCTGTACATTTAAAATATTGTTAGGAGGGTATATCTCATTTGTAAACTCTTCTTATGCATACACACAAAAAAGTGGACCCAGAAATATTTTGGTGGTGATAGAAATATTTATTGACTTCATTGTGGTGGTGATATTATGAGTATATGCATATGTTCAATACCATCAAAATGTATATATTAAATACATAAAATTTTTGTTAACTGTACTTCAATAAAGCTGAAAAAATAATGAATGTATTTTATTGTTTCCTAGAAACTCAGTGATAATTTAACAATTCCATCTTTAAATTTTCTCAAAGATATGGCCTTATGTTTTATTAATTGCATTTAATTCTTTTGTATGATGTTAATATATTAAAATATTTTCTTTAATAAACCATATACTAAAACATATCACTTAAGAATTGATTAGAGGTATATCATTTTTAGAAAAATAAGAGAATGAGACCCACTGTTAATTTTCAAATATATAAAAATGTACTATTTCATACAAATAGGTAACAGACTCATCAAATATATAAAAATGTACTGTTTCAGTAAGAATTCATTAAATATTTGCTTTACTAGCATTATATTGCCCATTGCAGGACATATAAAAGACCTTTTAAAAAGGACATATTTGTTCCAAAAATCTTATAATGATGTTGGAAATATAAGTATCAGATGAAGTTCAAGGAACAGTTGCACCTTATGAGTGAATGATAGCCTAGTTACTGTTAGGGCATTTTAGGATTGCACAGTGATTTGATGTGCTGATAATTTTTTTATTTAAAAGTTTAAAAACTAAGTTAAAGGTAAGTTTTATATTAAAGATAAGCTGTTATTTGAAAAGTTTACAAATATTTTATTATTTAATTATCACAAATCAATGTAGTTGATTCTTATATTATCCCTAGAAGATGAAATTGTGGCACACAGGGGTTATATAATTTGTCTATTGCAATATAACTAGTAAAATTTTATAATATATTGAAATAAAACTCATTATATGCTTACATATCCTTAATGCCTCATTACTTTAGTTTCCATTCTTGTTCACTGGTTAGAAATGATGAAAATAATAAAACATATTAATGGCTAATACATATATATATATATATATATATATATATATATATCAGAACCTGTTAATATTCTAACCATTATGTAGAAGAAAAATATTTGATACAGTTTTCTAAATATGGTATTTAAAGTTGTACTTTTTTTTACAGTCTTTTTTTTAAATTTATTGAGGTAAAGTGTCATACAGTATTATATTAGTTTCAGGCATACAACATAGTGATTTGACATTTTGTCCCACATTAGAAAATATTCACCATGATAGATCCAGTTACCATCTGCCACCTGTTACCACTGTTATTGACCATATTCCCCATGCTGTACAGTACATCTGCATGACTTATTTATTTTATAACAGAAAGTTCCTACTTCTTAATTACCTTCACCCATTTCTACCCCTACCCCTGACAACCATCATATCCATAAGTCTGGATTTTGTTTTGTTTGTTTTGTTTTTTTAACCTCACACATAGGTGAAATCATGATGTATTTGTCTTCCTCTGTCTGACTTATGTCACTTAGTGTGGTACCCTCAGAATTCATCTATGTTATTGCAGATGGCAAAATATCATTCTTTTTTTAGTGCTGAGGGGTATTCCATGTGTGTGTGCATGCATGCATATACACACAACATTTTCTTCATCTACCCATCCAACAATGGATGCTGATGTTTCCATGTCTTCCCTATTGTAAATAGTGCTGCAGTGAATATAAGTGCATATATCTTTTCAAATTAGTGTTTTTGTTTTCCTTGGATAGGTACCCAGTAATGGAATTACTAGATCATATGGTAGTTTTATTTTTTAACTATTGAGAAGCCTCCATACTGCTTTCCATATTGGCTGCACCAATTTAGATTCCCACCAGTTGTTCATGAAGCTTACCTTTTTTCACATTTTCACCAACACTTTTGATTTTTCATCTTTGTAATAATAGCTGTTCTGACAGGTGTGAGGTGATATCTCATTATGGATTTGATTTACATTTCCCTGATAATTTGTGATGCTGCCCATGTTTTCATGTGCCTGTTGGACATCCATATGTCTTTGAAAAGATGTCTATTTAGACCCTCTACCCATTTGTAACCAGATTTTTTTTTGTTACTGAGTTGTATAAGTTCTTTATGTATGTTGGATATTAACCCCTTATCAGATATGATTTTCAATTATCTTCTCCCATTCAGTAGGTTGCACTATTTAATTTTGTTGTTGATTTCCTTCACCATGCAGGAGCTTTTTAGTTTAATGTGGTACCATTTGTTAATTTTGTTTGTGTTTCTCTTGGCTTTGGTGACAGGTCAAAAAAGAGTATTGCTAGGATTGATGTCAATCCTACCTATATTTTCTTCTAGGAGTTTTAGGTCTTTAATCCACATTAGTTTATTTTTGTATATAATGTCAGATAATGTTCTAGTGTCATTCTTTTGCATGTAGTTGTGAGTACCATTTATTGAAGAGATTGCTCTTTTCCCATTGTGTATTCTTGCCTATTTTGTCATAGACTAATTGACCCTATATCAGTGGGTTTATTTCTGTGCTTTTTATTCTATTTATCTGTGTGTCTATTTCTGTTCTTATGCCAGTATCATACTGCTTTGATTATGTTTTTAGTATAGTTTGAAATCAAGAATCATGATGCCTCCAGCATTGTTCTTTTGTCACAAGATTGTTTTGGGTTATTTGGGGTCTTTTGTGGTTCTATAAAAATTTTAGAATTATTGCTTTAGTTCTATGAAAAAGTGTTACTGGAATTTTTGATAGGGATTTCACTGAAGCTGTAGATTGCTATGGGTAGTGTAGAAATTTTTACAATACTAATTATTCCAGCTCATGATCATGGTACATCTTTCCATTTATTTGTGTCTTCAGTTTCTTTCATCAGTGTCAATGTTTTCATTATACAGTTCTTTTACTTCTGGTTAAATTTATTCCTAGGTATTTTATTCTTTTTGATTTAATTGTACATGTTATTTTTTCTTTATTTGTGTTTCTGCCACTTCATTATCAATGTATAGAAATGGAACAGATTTTTGTATATTAATTTTATAATTTGCAACTTAACTGAATTCATTTATTATTACAATGGTGGAGTATTTGTGTTTTTCTATATATCGTATAATCCATCAGCAGATAGCGACAATTTTATTTATTTATTTTAGTTTTTCTTTTTCTTTTTATTTTCTTCCTTTCTGCCTTTTATTTCTCTTTTTTCTTGCTTAATTGCTGTGGTGGGGACTTCCAACACTGTGTTGAACAAAAGTGGAGAAAGCACACATCCCTGTCTTGTTCTTGATCTTAGAAAAGCTTTCAGCTATACTGTTGAATAAGATATTAACTGTGGATTGCCATATATGGCCTTTATGCTGTTAAGTACATTACCTCTCTACTACTTTGTTGAGAGTTTTTTCATAAATTGATGTTGAATTTTTTCAAGAGCTTTTTTGCATCTATTGAGAAGATTATGTGATTATTATCCTTCACTTTGTCAGTGTGATATGTCATGTTGATTGATTTGTAGATGTTGAAGCATCCTTGCATCTCTGGAATAAATCCCTTGATCATAACATGTGATTCTTTTAATATGTTTCTTTATTTACTTTGCTATCATTTTGTTGATAAATTGAAGATTTTGAGAAGGATAGGTATTATATCTTCTTTGTTTGGTAGAATTCACCTGTGAATCCATAACCTCCTAGACTTTTGTTTGTTGGGAAGTTTTTTATTCCTGATTCAATCTCGTTACTAGTAATTGGTCTATCAGATTTTCTGTTTCTTCATGATTCAGTCTTGGAAGATTGTAAACTTTTAAGAATATACTGATTTCTTCTAGGTTGTCCAGTTTCTTGGCATGTAATTGTTCATAAACTATTGTCATAGTTTTATAACCCTTTGTATTTCTGTGATGTCAGTTGTAACTTCTCATTCATATCTGATTTTATTTGAGCTTCTCTCTGTTGTTCTTGGTGAGTCTAACTAAAGCTTTGCCAATTTTTATCTTTTAGAAGAATCGGTTGTTAATTTTATTTATCTTAATAATTGTCTTTTTAGTCTCTATTTTATTTATTTCCATTCAGATTAAAACTGTATTCTTAAAAAGATTATATATGTGTGTGTTATAAATTATATAAAAATATATATTTATATATGTCATATGATCATTTTACCTATTGTCACAATATATAGCCAAATATGGTTATTTAAAATTTGCTATTGTGAAATAATGTAATTTTAAAAACACATCAACAAAGTTCCTTTATTAATGAAAATTGCTTTTTGGTACCCAATTTATAAGGCTAATCAAGTTGATGTAATATATAATTTGTAAGGTCATCCAAACTATTACTATATGAAATGCAATCATTTTAAAATGTCTCAGATGAGTGACGGGGGAATCTACAAATACAGAGATGGCTAAACTATTCAGTTTGTCTGAGAGAGACAGAGACAGGGAAAGATTGATTGTGTGGTTATGTTTATAATTGTTAGATATGTAAAGATGTACTTAAATTTTTTAAACTTGGAAGAATAGTTCTGTTAAGAGGCAGCAACTCTGGCCTGGAAAAATTCTAACATTTAAAAAAAAAAACCTGTAGGGGTGCCTGGGTGGCTCAGTGGTTAAAGCCTCTGCCCTCAGCTCAGGTCATGATCTCAGGGTCCTGGGATGGAGTCCTGCATCGGGCTCTCTGCTCAGCGGGGAGCCTGCCTCCTCCTCTCTCTCTGCCTGCCTCTCTGCCTACTCGTGATCTGTCTGTCAAAAAAAAAAAAAAAAAATCTTAAAAAAAAACAAACAAACCTGTAAATGTTATACTTTGTTGATACAACACTTACTTTCTCATATGCAAGACACTTAAGGTGTCTGTGGTTAACTCATCCTCGTATCACTGAAAGAGTAGTAATCTGAATCTAATATCAAGTTATTTAGTTTAAAATAAAAGGACAGACACATCTTTGCAGTTTAAAGATACAGTTTCCAATGACCCAGTTTTTGGCATATTACTGTCATGGTTCACTCTAGGTTTCTAAATACTGTTTCTGTGCTTATTGAGCCAGAGACAGCATGCTCAATTGTGTCAGTTTATACTTGAATACCTTTAATATGTGAATTCATGCATTCTACTCACCATTTATCACCCTAGCCCTCTAGGGTGATACACAAATGTACTGTGGATTTTCTTTAAGTGTCATAAATACCCTGGCCTATATTTTGGTTTTAATATAATTTCTAATTTTAAAAAAGATAAATACCTTAAAATTCATGTCTGAAAACAACTTATTATTTTAAAATAAAACTTGAATCCATTTAAAAATTTGTGTAGATATATATCACAATATATATTGTAAATTGAAAAAATATATATATACACGCACAAACATACATACATATATACATGCCATAAATTTGTTTTTGGCATAAGCGTTACATCAGTTAAAAATACCAGTCCTGAAAAATAGTACATGCTTAGGAAATACCTGTTGACTTAATAATTGCATAAGTAAATGAAGAAACTACCTGTAAAATTCATCAAAATAACATTTAAAAAATTAATTGCATATCATCCAATATCATAGCTATGATATTGTTCTCTATATTATTTCTATTACAATATCTTTGTTTTTCTTTACGATTGAGGTTTCATTTTTCCAGTTTCTTTTTCCTGTGGTGTTCACCCTCTTCTTTCCTGCCCAAGCTAAATGTATAGTTGAATTCTAAAATTTAAATTTGAAGTATAGCACCATGAAACTTTTTAGTTTGACTGTTTGGGAGGAGTCAGTGTAGAAATTCCTTCAGATTTTCAGATTTTGCATGTTTCCTTGACGGTCACTTGGAACAAGTTCTTTTAGGATATGAGTTGCCAAAGGGAAAGTATGGAAATAATTTTGATGAGCAAGCTATGATTGTATTTCTACAATATTCCTAAGTAGATGGCTTGCTTTGGACACATTTTTAGTATCTCTTTTTTTAACCATTTTTGTCACTCTCAGAGTCGTCTTCCCATTCTTATAGACATTTTTCTCCTTCTTTTCCCCCACTATCCATTCATTGCTCCAAATTTGATCTCAATTTTCTGTCCTCTTTTCCCTAATTGATAGAGTGATAGTGATAATTCTGAATGGGAGAACTCATACGAGTGCTTTGTAGGGACAAAATTCTAATTTTCAAGACCCATAAACGACATCTCAAAGACAAACCAAGATTTACCAAATTCCGTTGTTGAATTGACTTGCTTAAGAGTGCATCACATTGTCAAAATGTCGTAAAGGAAGATAGATATCTCATATGAACCAGTTGAAAAGACAAGAGAATTCAGATCTATGGTTATTGATCGATTTTTACTAAAGAAATGTGCTGATTTCAAGGGAAATGTAATGAAGGAAAATATACCACCTGGTGTGTGATTATGATACTGGATTAATAGACTTCTTTGCAAGTTAGAGGAAGAATTTTATGATTGATAAGAAGTAAGGAAGTTAGGGCACCTGAGTGGCTCAGTTGTTAAGTGTCTGCCTTCGGCTTAGATCATGATCCCAGGGTCCTGAGATCGAGGTCTGCATTAGGCTCCCTGCTCAGCAGGAAGCCTGCTTCTCCCTTTCCCCCTCCCTTTGCTTGTATTCCCTTTCTCACTGTCTCTGTCAAATAAATAAATAAAATCTTAAAAAAAAAGAGGTAAGGAAGTTACATAGGCCCTTTTCTGAGCTAATGTGGATTTAGTTTACTGTAGTCCAGGTGCAATTTTTAATTGAATTTGATCTTTCTATTAACAATTGGAGTTATGTGGTGAATAAATGTCTGAGTTATGCAAATAAAGTTTAAAAATTTTCTTAAAAGATTATATTTATTTATTTGACACACACAGAGAGAGAGAGACAGCAAAATAGAGAACACAAGCAGGGGGAGTGGGAGAGTGAGAAGCAAACTTCTCACCAAGCAGGGAGCCAGAAGCAGGGCTCTATCCTAGGAGATCATGACTTGAGCTGAAGGCACACACTTAATGACTGAGCCACCCAGGTACCCCTAAAAATGTTTTTTATTTGCAGTGTTTTGCAGTATTAGTCAATCAAAAATGTATATTGAGCATTAATAATAACTGAGGTATTATGCTATTTAATGAACACATAAACAGTATAAAATGGATACTGTGATGTTCCTCATTTTATATATGGGAAAATTGGAGCACAGATATATTCATTAATTTGTCCTAAGTTCACACAGAAAAGTAGGACCAGTTTTTGGAAAAAAAAAAAAAAAGATGATATGGCTAATAAAATGTGTTACTTTCATAAGGAATACTTTTCAGACCATTTTCTGTTTTATGACCCTCTGTTGTCTTCTACATGGTGGTATTTATGTAGCTGAAATCATAGACAGGTTTTGCTAAGACAGTAACCCCACCATGTTGTTGCTTTCTTTTTTTAAAAATTTAGATTAATTTAGTTTTTTTTTCAGTGATCCATAATTCATTGTTTATGCACCACACCCAGTGCTCCATGCAATATGTGCCCTCTTTAATAGTCAAACGTGGTGGATAAGTCAGATCTTTGGCTATGTTATCTTGTGTAAACCTCACTTAGCAGTATATATTTTTTTCATTTATCCTAATTTTTTTTCTGTAATAGCTATTGTCTTCAGACCTTTTCTAATTTTAATTGTTGAATGATAACATAGGTGAATTGACCAATAGGAACAAAATGTATTAGGTAAAAAATGAGAAGTACAAATTAATCAGTTCAGAGGACAGAGAGTGCTGTAGGCTACAGTAGACTGGAAATCTGTTAGGAGGTGAAGCTTGATCTGGACTTTGAAGACTATAGAGAAGGAGAAGCATATTTTGTTAGGATAAGTTATTACACTTTTAAGATAATATAAATATTAATCTGATTTATTAATTCAGTTTTAAGAGTAATCAATAGGAATCTGATTCTTTTCTTAACTTTGTTATTAGTCCTGGCTTAAAATTTTCCATTAAATATTGAGTCTTATTATTATTACAATTATTTTGAGTCATATTTTTCCTTCTGCTTAATTTTATTAGTTTTCCAATAGCAAATAATAATAATTTTGTAAAAAATTAATGTATTCTCTAAGTTTCACTAAAATGTAAGTTTAATATTATTAATTTGTTAGTGTAAAAGAAAAACAGATCATCAGAATCCATAAGGCAGATGGAATAGGAGTGGAATGGGGAAGCTTCTTTTTTTGTCATCTTTGTTGAAATGTCTTTGATAATTAAAAGTTGTATATAGTTAAGGTGTATAACTTGATATTTTGATATATATGCTGTACGCATTGTGAAATCACCACCACAATCAAACTAATTAGCATATTTGTCACCTCCACATAGTTATCATTTTGTGTGTGTATGTTGAGAAGATTTGTTAAGATCTATCCTCTTCACAAATTTCAAGAATACAATACAATACTCTTAATTATCTTCACCATGCTGTATATTAGATCTCTAGAACTTACTGATCTTGTGTAACTGAAACTTTGTACTGTTTGCCCAGAATCTCCAATTTTCCCCTCTTCACCCTTGTCAATCACCATCCTACTCTCTGTTTCTATGAATTTGACTATTTTAGATTCCACGTATAAATGAGGTCATGCAGTGTTTCTACTTTTATGTTGTTTATTCAGTTAACACAATGTCCTCTAGCTACATCCATGTTGTCACAATGGCAGGATTTTGTTCTTCTTAATGATTGAGTAATATTTTTGATGTGCATCTTTATCCATGCATCTGTCAAAGGACATTTACGTTGTTTGTATATCTGGACTACTGTAAATAGTGCTTCAATGAGCATGGGAGTGAAGATATCTCTTTGCAGTACTAATTTCAGATCCTTTGGATATATACTCAGAAGTGGGACTGCTGCATCATATGGTAGTTCCATTGTTAATTTCTTGAAGAACTTCTATATTGTTTTTATAATGGCCATACTAACTTATGTTTCCACCAGCAAAGGTTCTCTTTTGTCTACATCTTTGCTAACACTTGCTCTCTCTCTCTCTCTCTCTCTTTTTTTTAATAATAGGGATCTTGACAGATGTGAGATAATATCTCATTGTGGTTTTAATTTCCATAATGACTAGTGACATTGCACACTTTTTCATATACCTGTTAGCCATTTAAAGTTCTTCTGTTTGAGAGGTGCCTATTTAGAGTTTTTGCCCACTTTTTAATTGGGTTATTTATTTTTTGGGTATTGAGTTCTGAGTTCTTCATATATTTTTAATATTAACCCCATATCAGATACATTGTTCAAAAAATATTTATTTTTTCCATTTTGTAAGTTCCCTTTCATTTTGTTAATTGTTTCCTTTGCTGTTTCTTATATCTTCCTATAACTTCTTCTTATGTAATTTACTTGTCTTGCTTAAAGTGAATGTCCTTGTTTATGATAATAACAAATATCAAATTTTATTTTACATAAGTTTGTATGACATTAGTTAATAGTTTTCTCATGTCAATATTGGTTACAATATCCAAAAACATTTCCACATTTTCTTCTCTAAACGGAAACATTGTCTAACTATTGGTAAGACTCATTATTAACAGCACCAAGAATATTGGAAAGTATATTTTCTTGACATAGTACCTATGTTAGTTTCCTGTGACTGCCATAACAAATAACCTCAAATGTACTGGCTTATAACAACATAAGTTTATTCTTTCACAATGTTGAAGGCTGGGAGTCCTAAACCCAACTCTCTAGGAGGGTTGTGTTCTTTCCGTAGATTCTTGGAGGAAACTGCCTCTTCTAGCTTCTCTTGGCTATCCTGGTATTACTTGACTGTGATTGCCTCTCTCTGAGCTCTGTCTCTGTGGTCATATTGCCTCCTCTTCTTCTGTCTATCTCAAATCTCTCTCTGATTTTCAATTATAAGGACATTTACTGTAGGATTTAAGATCCACTTGGATAATTAAGGGCAATCTCTTTAGCTCTCCCAAGATTCTTTACTTAATTATACCTGTAAAACTCTTTTTCTAAATAAGATAACACCCACAAGTTACAGAGAATAAATATAGATATAGCATCACTCAATGCACTACAATCCCCCTTTCCTTCTTCTGAGCTTTCCTCAAATCTCATATTTTGATACCTAACTATGCTTACAACCCCCTAGCTAACTGTGCTCCCCCTCTTACCCCAGTGTAGCACTTAGGAAATTTGTGACTCTTTATTACAAAAATTTACTAATTTTAAAGACTTCTCATCTTATTATTCCTGTTTAGTAGATAATTCTCTGAAGTCCTTATGCTCCATATGCTGACAAGGTTGGTAAAGTTGACTGGTGTAAGTACAACAGAATTATTTTTCCATGCACAGTTAAAGTTCTGAAGTCAGCAGGATGGGCTAAATATGTAAGCAACACAAACATGGAGAACAGAATTAATGCAGCCGTTACTAGATAAGTATACAGAGTTTTTGGATTAGTGAACTCAAAAGTCTTGAGAAAGCTGTTTACAGTCTTTCATTTTATACTTTATATATCTTTACACTCTTCTTTTTTTTTCTATGTGATATTTTTTATACTTTTCTGATGTAGAGGAGCATTACACTTTGTTCTGGGCTAATTATGTAAAGAACTGATAAAGGTATCTTGTGATCAATTGCTCTAAGGTGGGTGCTTGTTTAACATAGTGATAATAGAGAATGGACATGAATTATAAACAATAATTAAATTATTCTCATATTCTTATACTGTCTTCCAGACCTGGACGCATACTGTTGAATTGGTGAAAGGGGAATAAGAATATAATTTTACTCCCTTTAATTATGTTACCTGTTCTAGATAGCACAATAGTTTTACACAGATTAACATTCCTTTAAGACAAGAGAGAAATTCAGGTCAGAAAAAGAGGTTTATGTTTGGTCTTTGTTTAATATTGTCAACCTAGAGCCTCTTCTCAAATCATATCCCTGGGAAGATATAATCATCCAATTCTGTTTTATCCTGGACCTTCCTCTGGCTAAGAAGCTCCAAGGATGCACGAGACAAGAATCATAGTGGAAGAGAATATTTGCTAATTCACTTGCATCCAATACTCATGACTTGATAAATTTAAATGTTTATTATTAATATGACTTCCTAAGTTCTATGTTGTATCATTACTTTTGAAAATTTTTTTTAAGTTTTAAATTGTGAAATCTATGAGATACTAGTTAGCAAAATGTGCTGCACTGTGGATTGTGTCTTATGTGGAATGATTTGACAAAACATACTAGACACATCTACATATATTTTTTGCTTACCTAATGTAGGCAGTCACAAACACAACCTTATACCAAAGAATTTTATTTTTATATAAGATGTCAGCTAATTTTTTGAGTTAAATTTCCTCTTTTCAAGTGATGTAGGCACATTTTTTTTGTTTATTTTGTCATGACTTAGTCAATATTTATGTTGAGGGGAGGCAGTAAGACTCTCCTTGCCAAATAAATATTGCTAGACTATCAAAACTAGAATAAATCTTGTATACGGGTCACCAACTACCAAATACAAGGAACAGTCTGATTTCTGAATGAGGTTAACAACTTGGGGTCAGATGTCTTGAGAATGGGATCTGGGGGAAGCAGATATGAGAAGTATGAATTATTTTGCCAAACTGAAGTCAAAATAATGAAAATCATATTTGACATATTTGGGGGAGTGCTTTAGGATCCTATAGGGACAGGGAGACAACCAAACAATAGAAAACGAAACAAAACAAAACAAAATAAAACAAACAAACAAAAAAACCATTTAGGATGTTTAGTAGCAGAGTGTCCCTAATTGGGATCACACCTGATACTGCAAAGCTAAGCAAATTAGCTCAAATACTTTTGAAGAATTCTAAGAAATGGGAAAACTGTATATGAGAATGTATAATTGCTAACCCTTAATAAACTTTGGTCAAACTCTCTGATTTGCTATGTGAGGGAAGATTAAACTATGCAAATGATGAAGCAAGATTTTCTCCATATACACTGACTAATAAAAACTTACTATTTCCAAATTTGTTTTGTTTTTATTGTTATAATAGAATAAGATAAATCTATGATAGGAGAAGGAAAATTTCCATAAGGGTAGAGAAAATTTTAACTAACCATAATTGCTAAAGCCAGTGTTTTGATTCATTTTTAATTATTTTAACTGTTATTTATCAGTCCTTATTATGTGCTGGATATTGGTCTAAGTGCTTTACACATATTTTTCTCCATTCAATCCACGCAATGGCCTGCTGAGTTAGGTACCATTATTTGTTCCATTGTAGAGATTAATCCAAGATACAGAGGGTTTTAGTAACTTCCACAAAGTCACAAAGATACTAACTGGCACAACTGGGATTAGAAATCCCCAAGAAGATCTAGAATTGGATATTGAAGCAGTACTTCCATAGGCAAAGCACTGAGATGCCTTCTATAAACTATATAATGTTTCATTCATTCACCTGAGAAAGCTTAGTAATTAGAAAAAAAAGTATGGATAAAATATAATTTTGGATACCCAGAAGCTCCAGAAATAGTATATTTTATTATATACTACATAAGAGAGAAATAAAATATTATAGGAATTCCGGATACTAAAAAACCACTTCCATGTGGAATGTTCAGAGAAGACATCTGGAAAAATTAAAGGTTCCAAATATATCCTGTATAATGAGTGTTTAAAAAGTTAGAGAGAAATTCAGTTTTAGGCAAAGTCAGAGAACAGAACAAATCTGGTTGAATGAGGCATAACGTGACATAGATTAGAAAAGCACATTAGGGGGTGCCTGGGTGGCTCAGTGGGTTAAAAAGCATCTGCCTTCAGCTCAGGTCATGATCCCAGGGTCCTGGATCTAGCCTGGCATTGGGCTCTCTGCTCAGCAGGGAGTCTGCTTCCTGTCCTCTCTCTCTGCTTGCCTCTCTGCCTAGTTGTGATCTCTGTCAAATAAATAAATAAAATCTTTAAAAAAATTAAAAAGAAAAACCACATTAGAATAGGAATGGAGAACCTAAGATTCAAGCCACAAATTTCCAGACTTAGTTTAGTAGGTATTGAGATAGTAGGATGAAACAAAGAGCACCATATAAATAAGCAGAGTAGTGGTTAGGTTTATGAACTTTGGAGTCACATAGCTTTGATCGAGATTTCATCTCTGCTACCTCTTAGCTGTGATTTTAGTTAAGCCATCTAATATTATTTTGCCTTCTGTTTCTTTATTTTTTTTAATATTTTATTTATCTGACAGAGAGAAATCACAACTAGGCAGAGAGGAAGGAGGCTCCCCGCAGAGCAGAGAGCCCGATGCGGGGCTCCATCCCAGTACCCCAAGATCATGACCTGAGCCGAAGGCAGAGGCCCCAACACACTGAGCCACCCAGGCGCCCTGCCCTCTGTTTCTTATATGTAAATTCAGATTAATGAAAACATTTGCTTCATTTATTATCTGGATTACATAGAAAACTTCATGTGGAAGTCTAAGCACAGTGTATGTCTTAAATTGAGGAATTACCTGTTCATTAAATAAACAGTTATTGAAGGTCTTTTATAAGCACATCATTGCATATTACTAATTTTATTGTTACCATTACTGTTTTTATTTGATATAGCTAATAATTTGAGGAAATCCATGGCAAAGATATATAGGGTAGATGAAAAAGCGGGGAGATAGAAGGTGAAGAAACCAATTAGAAAATAATTTCAGGGGTACAGAAGGGGATAAGGAAGCCTAAAAGTGGAATATGATAGTGGGGAAAAATAAGGAATTGATGGGAATATTCAAATATTTATAATTGAACACATTTTATTTACATATTTTATTCATTATTTATAATATATTTACTTCCAGAGGAGATAAAAACATGACTTACAACAATTAGTAAGAGAGGAAAAATGTTTACAAAAGTATTTGTAATGAAAAAGCATGAAGAAATGCTCAAGATTTTTGAGCCTCAAACTTTACATACATGTCAGTGTATCATGTCTACGGTACTAATTTTACCTGTTGTGTGTGTTTGACCCAAGTAATAGTATATAATAACTTTCTAAAATTTTCTGGGCCTGAAGACACGATTTGAAATTGCAGGGAAAATGAGTGTAGTGAAAACTGATGATGTTAATACAGAGTAGTTAATAATAGTGGTGGAAGCTGTGAAATAACTAAGAAGACTTTGCTAATGAGATCTCATTAACACCCACATTGATTTGACTCACTTGTATTCCATACATATACACTTGACTCTACAAAAGATAAGCTGGTCAATTTGACAACCCAAATATTATATAATGCTGTTAATGAAAACACTAACCTTAAAAATGTTTATTTTTAATCATTAAAAAACTAAACTCTGTGGACAGAATCAAATCACCTTTATCAACCTAGTAATACATTTTATTTGTAGTAAATTTTATGTCTTGCTGTTGGGTATACAGCACACACACAAAAAAAGAAAAGAAAAGAAATGTACATCTCTCATAAGTCTCATATTTTATATAAATTGAATTTTTTTACATTTTTTTATGTACTCCTTGTGATAGGAAATATAATGGATCTTGCAGCTTTAAGACATTATTTCAATTTGATTTTAAAAATCAGATTTATATTTATGTTTGAGGTTTATGAAGTACCTTATCAATTTCTCTCCTCCCTTTCCTTACATATACATATATTTACACACACATATACAGACTGTTACCAAAAGGTTAATATAAAAGGAATAACAAGGACAATAATCTTTGACAAGAATGAAAAAGAAAATATGCTAACTTAATGAGTTAATATAGTTGATGATTTAAGTTAGTGTAGCATTATAAATCTTATTAGAGCAAAGACAACAAAAGAAAACAGGAAAGGAGAATATTACATATATATTAGAAATTCAAGTTTCTTGGTATATGGAATCTTTCCTACTTAAAAAGGGAAATCTCACATGGGAATATTATAAGACATACTGTGTGTTGGGGCACCTGGGTGGCTCAGTCAGTTAAGCGGCTGCCTTCGGCTCAGGTCATGGTCCTGGAGTCCTGGGATCAAGCCCCGCATCGGGCTCCCCGCTCAGCGGGAAGCCTGCTTCTCCCTCTCCCTCTCCCTGTGCAGTGTTCTCTGTAAAATAAATAAATAAAATTAAAAAAAAAAAAGACATACTGTGTGTGATATGATTGACAATATCTTGACTACAAAATATACCAAACACAGAAGAAGAATTCGTGTGGATTTTTTTTTTTTTTTTTTTTTTTTTTTTGGCGGGGAATGGGGTGGGGAGGCAGGGACTAACCAAACTAGACTGTAAAAGAATAGTAATCAGCTAAGCTCTTAATACTTGAATAGATTTTTTTTATTGTGGTAAGAAACAACATGAGATCTTCTCTTACCACATTTTAAGTGTACAGTACAATGTTGTTAACTATAAAAAGCATGTTGTAAAGCAGAAATCTAAAACATTTTCATTTCACATGGTTGAAACTTTCCTAACATTGATAAGCAGCTCTCTATTTCTCTGTCTCTCTGGTCCCTGGAAAGAACCATTCTACTTTCTGCTTTGATGAGTTTGACTACTTTAGCTGCTGTATGTGGAGTCACCGAATTTTCCTTCTATGATTGATTTATTTCATTTCTCCTGATATCCTCAAGGTTTATCCATATTGTAACATGGGAGAGGATTATTACTTTTTATGGTTGAATAATATTCGATTGTATGTATACAGAATATTTTCTTTATCCATTCATCTGTCGAGGGACATTTAGGTTGTTTGTGTTTCTTAGCTATTGTAAATAATGCTGCAGTGAACATGGGAGTGCAGAAATTGCTTTCAGTTCTTTTGAGCCTATATCCAGAAGTGAGATTGCTGGATCATAAAATAGTTCTACTTTAAATTTTCTGAGGATACTTCATAATGTTTTACATAGGGCCTGCACAATTTTACACTCCTACTAACAGTATACAAGGGATGTGAATCATCTACATCCTAGCTAATATTTGCTGCTTTCTGTTTGTTTGTTTTTATAATACCCATCCTAACAGGTGTAAAGTGATATATCATTTTGGTTTTGATTTGCATTTCCCTGGTGATTATATCCCTATCAATGTCCATGACATTTATTACAGAAACAGAAAAAAGAAATTCTAAAATTCTTATGGAACCACAAAAGACTTAAAATAGTCAAAACCATCCTGAGAAGAAAGAACAAGGTAGAAGCCTTGTAGTTTCTGATTTTAAAAAACATATTACAAAGTGGGATGGGTGGTGGTATGATAGGACAGTTGATTAGGGAATGTTTTTCCCTGAGGTCAGCCAGTTCTCATGAGAGGCCGTTAATCAGTTTTCCGCATGGCAGTGTTAAAAGGTAGGTGAAGGCCTGGAAAGGGATAGAAAACTGATGAAAGTCTTGTCAAGTTAACAGGCCTTTTGTTCAGATTGCTCAGTGGGGACAAACAGTTCGAGTAATCACTTAGGAGAATTTACAAAATGAGAATTTGGGTAGTTTTTTTGGTCAGTGTTTGTTATAAGTAAAACAGGGATTACTTGTGAGTCTTATCTAAGTTACATAATGAAGGGGTTGTTCTTTGCAGTTAGCTATTTTGGAGAACACAAAAGGGGTGGGAAATTTCTTGATTGGTGCTGATTTTACCAGGATTCTGGTAAAATTTGACACTGTCACTGCCAAGTGGAACTTTGCTGGCAAGTGCTGCAAATACCCCTGTCTGGTGAGCTTGCAGAGAGACTGATGTTAGATGGGTTAGTTTCTTACTAACTTCTGCGCAGAAGACCACAGTGAGTCTGTGCCATAGCCTCACTTCAGCTCTTGGTTTAGATTGTCTTCTTCTCAGCAAGAGTGCTTCAGCCATAGTGAATTTCAAGTCAGGTCTGTGAATTCTCAGTGGAGCATACACACCAGGAAGAAAATGAAGGGTGCAGACCAGAAGAGCTGGCTGGGTGATTATACTTATTTACTTCCTTAATTCATCACAACAAAAATGATGGTGCTGGAGCACCTTGTACTGTGACCTTTCTCAAAGTCTGAGTTTTGGGTGGTGAACAGCTTTTTTTTTTTTTTTTTTTAATTCTATTTTTCCTCAGTTTTATTGAGATGTAACATTGTATTAGTTTAAGGTACAACATAATGATTTGATGTATGTACATATTGTGAAATGATTAGCACAATAAGTTCAGTTAACATCACAGTTATTTTTAAAATGGTTTTTGTTCTACATATTATTTAATACATTGAAATACATCAGAAACTATTAGATCCATCAAAAGCATATTTGGACTTTCAGTAGTTTTTCAGTTTCAATTTTGTTTTTTTTTATTTTTGTTTTTGTTTTTTATTAACATATAATGTATTATTTGTTTCAGGGGTATAGGACTGTGATTCATCAGTCTTACACAATTCAGTGCTCACCACAGCACACAGCCTCCCCAATGTCCATCACCCAGCCACCCCACCCTACCACTCCCCTCCCTTCCAGCAACCCTCAGTTGGTTTCCTGAGATTAAGAGTCTTTTATGGTTTGTCTCCCTCTCTGGTTTCATCTTTTTTCATTTTCCCCTCCCTTCCCCTATGATCCTCTGTCTTGTTTCTCAAATTCTTCATATCAGTGAGATCCTATCATAATTGTCTTTCTCTGATTGATTTATTCTGTTTAGCATAAGTCTCAATTTTGTAAAAAAAAGTCTTTCTCAAAATTCATCGTCCATTTTGATTGACACAGATGAGTATTTTCATGTAAAACTAAAAACTATAAATCAAATCATTATTGGAAGAATGGCATTTTTTAAAAATTAAACACTGATGAAATAATACATTGAATTTGCTCCTCATTGAAGGTAAATGTTTTCCCTTGAAGTAAAAGATGAATGTCCATCTATTAAATTTATTCAAATTTTAAAGTTGAAGATATCTTAGTGTTCAAAACAATACAGCTGAAAGAAATCTTCCTTAGAATTAGTTATGGTGTCATTATTTTCTTTTATAATTTATTTGTGGTCTTGCTGAAGAAGAATTTCATCTTGGCGTGAAGAATTCTGATGCTCACATATTACAATAACAGATCATGTCATTAAAGTTTTTTGACTCTATGTTCTCTTTCCAGTTTAAATTGATGAGATAACAAATATATGGAAATTTATTCTGCCTGTTTGTAGCCTTCATCATATACAAAGTTAAAAGATGCATTTGGATGGTGTGGGTTGGAGAGGATGGCAGGTGATCAGAATTAATTAGGAATGCACACACAGGAATAGAGTTAGAAGTACAAATTACAAGTATCTTCATTGGTGGTTTATGAAAAATGGAATGCCAGATTTCTTTAGTGCTTATAATTTCTGTTCAGTTTATGAGCCATTATACAGTATTCTGATCTGATAAATTTTTAGTGGATTTATCTTAAGGCTTTATTAAGCTGAATAACAAATGGGGATATGCTTTATTTGAGATGGACAGTGTACTGAAGCCAGTAGGTTTCCAAGATGATTTAGAAGCTGGATAACTATTTCACTGGTTTATTGTGTTCACCTCCATTAAAGAAAATTACTATGCCCTATTGAAAACGTAGTGTAGATAATTGCTATAGCACATGAAATTTGATTCTGAATTCCCAATATGAAACCCTATCTTGGAACAAGTCCATGTTAGCATGAGATTGGTGGGAAATATCATAGGCGGTAGTAACTCTAAAGTCTTTAAAAAAGTATTTTGGTACCCTGATGCCATTTTGATTATTCTCAAATTACCAGTATTAATCTTAAAATATCTAGAAAGAATGTAGTCAAAATACCAATGAATGATTTCTATTTGCCATAATTAATCATAAATGCCCACAACGAGTAACAAATCCATGCAGTTGAACTATAAAATCTAATATCCTATCTAAAAGTAAAAGCAAAACTGATTAGAATGGACTAAGAAAAATATCTGGAGTAGCAGTTAATCAGCTAGTATAGTCATTTTATATTTTGTCTTTTGCTTACTTATCTTAGAAGCAACTTATAGGCAGACTTTAGGTTATGCACATGCCTGCATCTCAGGTACCTTGCTTTTTTCCCTGATATATTAGCTTAATAAATATTTGATGAACCACTGTTTCTGAAAGTAATCAATGGTTGGCTGAAACATTTATTTGTGAATGTCTTGAAAGGGACTTGTGAGTGAAAGGTCTACTACATGCATTGTTGTGTATCTTGTTTATTGCAGTATCTTGGTTAAAGATCTCTTACATAATATAAATTATATTTCCATTTTTACAGCTTCAAAGAGCTCTAGTTCCATGTTTCCTGCAGTATATTGAAGCTTTTTACATTATGCTATAACTCCACACTCCCTAGTCCTAACACAAAACTTTTCATGTCTTTTTCTCATTGCTGTCAGCTTAGCTCAGTTCTTTATCATGTTAAAATTAGTTTATAGCAACAATCTAAGACCTGATCTCTCTGCCTAAAGCAGAGTGTTTCACTTCATTCTCTTTTCTTGGCATTTGACAAAGAATGATATGGTAACTAGTGAAATTTCTTATTATATTGAGTTGTTACTATTTTTTTATTGTCATGTTTTACATATTTGTATTGATCAAGAAAATGCTTTACAGATAAGTGGGATTTGTTAAATAAATTTTGACTACCTCATTTCATTCTTATCTATGAGCCCATTTCCTTCCCCTTTGTATTTTCTCTAAAATTTAGATGTTTTTTAGAGAACATATTTCAATTATGTTTTCATATTTAATGTTTACCAACCTAAATATTCTAATTCTTTAAATCTTTGATTAGGAAACAGAGACTTGGTTTCTTTTTTTTTTGGTGTGTATGTATGTATGCACATGATGTCAAGACAAATTGTTTTTTACATTTTACCCTCTTATTGTGTATAAAGTTTGATGACTATTAATTATTCTGTGATTTCTTCACAAGTTGTTTAAGACAGTATCATTTCTAACCCTTTATTGTGTCATTTTATAGTGCATTGTTTGGTGATGCTAGATCATATTAATTTTAGATTAGTAATACTATTTTTTTTCAAACTAGGCATTATATATTTTATACAGAATATAAAGGTGAAGGAAGAGGTTTTTGTTTTTGTTTTTTGTTTTTTGTTTGCTTGTTTGCTTGTTTGTTTTTGTGAACTTGGCTTTCCTTGAGATCAGCACATTTCCAGAATCTGAATTTTTAGTTATTCCCAAGCATGCCTCTTTAAAATAAACATTTTTATTTATAACTATCCTAAAAGGCTTGTGTATATTCACTATTCACTAGGACCAGGTGAATTTATGAGGAAGATCCTTCCCTAAGACAAATCTTAAAAAGGCTTTGAATATAGAAAAGGACTTTATTAAACTTATTGGTTCCCAATAAGCATATTCTGGAAAGACTCTAATGAGCTGTCAGGAGCAATTCTCTTCTTTTGTTATAAATTTGGCGGTAGTCGCTGAAGTTAGAGAGTTCTCTCATGGTAAATTATCAACAAGAATTTAGCCCTCCTCAATGGTGTGTAATTAGCAACAAGTGGGACCAGATATTTTGAGGAAAATACTGTTTATTGGCTGTATAAATATTAATCAGGGTTTATTATATAACCAGGTAGACAATTGCATTGATACATACTTGCATGTATCATTGAGAGTTTAAACAAGACTTATCTTCTAATGATCACTATTTAGAATGCCAATTATTTAATTAGAGCATCCTTTCAGATAGTCTGATTAGAGAACAGGACAACATTTTTATATCCAGAGAGCCTCTGTCTAGTTTCAGTTCCTTTCCACATGTGATCTGAGGCACAGACATTATAATGTTTCTCTGGTGACAAAGTAAGTGGTAGTCCTGAAATAGTAAGCTCAAAGACTCTTTGAACCAACAGGTTCTTAAAGGATACATAGTATAATAAGTAGTGAGAAGTTGTATCTGAAATCCCATGACATGAATATTATTGTCAAAGTTACTTTAATAATTTAGTAAACAATGTTTGGGGTAAAACTGGATATGTTTTTAAGGGTTGGTGCTTCTGTTTCCCCAAAAAGATAAAGGGGGTTTGTATCCTAAAAATTTTACTCAAAAAGGGCATCCTGGAACTATTCAAAGTCCTTACGGAGGAGAGAATTTAATTTCCTCAAATTCAATGAATTCAAACTTTTTTTTTTTTTTTTAACATATGTCCCTACAGTTGTTTTCCTTCCACCAGATACCAATACTGGCCAATGTTCCTAGAGTCTGAATCTTTAGTCATTCATAAGCTTGCTTCTTTAAAATAGACCTTTTTTAGGTATACGTGTCTTAAAGGATTGTGTATATTCACTAGGGCCAGGCAGATTTTATGAGGACCATCTTTCCTTAAAACAAATTTTAGTGAACAAGGCAGAAATATCCAACTAGTGACAGAAGCCAGCCAGAAATCAGAGTGAATGCACTCTTACAGTTATAGCCCTCCCTCACAGAACCTAAATTCTAAAGCTCAGTCATCCTCCATACTAGCCAAATCCTTCTGAGACTGACCTTTAATTAACAGTTGTATGTGTCAGTAACTCTTAATTCAAGTCTAGTTGTTTAAGAGGGACTCCCTGCATTCTTATGCATTCCTTGCCTTTCCTAAACAGTGCTGCTAATTAATTTCTTAAAAATTTATTTCAAAACTAATTATTTCATTTTTCTCATTTATCTCTTATTAACTTCAGTTGACCATAGGAACAGCTTACCTTGACAGTTATTTCTTTTTGATCTAGACTTACCTAGATTTCTAGGTTGTTTCGTAGAACAAAATGACCTTACTGCCATCATTTTGAATACTTGACTCTAACCTTTAGCTATTTCCAATAGCAGATAATCAGAAATAACAACATGAAGTAGCCAGCTAAATAGTTTTTCCCCAAGCTGAAGCATTGGTTAGGAAACAATACCATCTACTGTTTGTTGTTGTTTTTTAAGAATTTATTTATTTATTTATTTATTTATTTATTTGAGAGTGAGAGTGCAAGAGACCATATGAGCAGGGGAATGGGCAGAGGGAGAGGGAGAAACAAATTCCCAGCTGACCTGGGAGCCCAACATGGCCTCATCCCAGGACCCTAACATTATTACCTGAGCTGAAGTCAGACATTTAATGAGTGAGTCATCCAGGCACCCAGACCATGTACTGTTTTTATAGTACATTTCTGGGTTAAATTTAGGGACACAATATGATTTGAACAGGCAAAGGAACATAGAAGTAGATGAAAAAAATTAGTATTAGCTCTATATTTCTACTACTCAACTAAATTTATAGTATATTTTTCTTTTTCTTTCTCCTCTCTCCCTTCTTTCCTTTCTTCCTTGTCCCAGAGCCCAAAAGTCTCTGTTTTATACACTTACTGGATTCAAAATTTCCTAAAACCAACCAAACCTACTATTCAGGAAATTTCAAACAATTACTTTATGTTTCTCACCAAGTTTGCTCTTCCAGATTAAACTCTATTTTGTCATGTTTGTGTCTGTGGAACTTATTTTTGTTTGTTTTGGGCCAAGGATTTCATATGTCTTTATTATTTTTTTTTTAATTTAAATTTTGTTAGTTAACATACATTGCGTTATTGGTTTCTGGTGTAGAATTTAATGATTCATCACTTATATATATACATATAACACCCAGAGCTTATCACAGGTGCCCTCTTTAATATCTGTCACCTGTCTTAGCCCATTCCCCACCTACTTCCCTCCATCAACCTTCAGTGTATTCTCCATCATTATGAGTCACTAATGGCTTGTTTCTCTCTGTCTGTCTCTCTCTCTCTCTTTTCCCCTTTCCCATAGGCTCATCTGGTTTCCTTCTTAAATTCCACATCTGAGTGAGATCATATGGTATGATCTCTGGCTGACTTAGTTCACTTAGCATAATACACTTTAGCTCCATCCATGTCATTGCAAATGACAGGATTCATTCTTTTTGGTGGATAAATAATATTCCATTGTGTATATGTATCACATCTTCTTTAGCTATTCATCAGTTGATGGCCATTTGGTCTCTCTTCATAGTTTGGTTACTGTAGATAATGTTGCTATAAAAACTGGGGAGCAGGTACCCCCTTTGAATCACAATTTTTGTATCATTTGGGTAAATACCTAGTAATGCAATTGCTGGTCATATGATAGTTCTATTTTTAACTTTTTGAGGAACCTCCATACTGTTCTCCAGAGTGACTGTACCAGCTTGCATTCCCATGCAAGTGCAAGTGCAAGAGGGTTCCCCTTTCTTCACATCCTCACCTGTGGTTTCTTGTGTTGTTAACTTTAGCCATTCTGATAGGTGTGAGGGTGGTATCTCATCATGGTTTTGGTTTCTCTGATCATGAATGGTGTTGAGCATCTTCTCATATGTCTGTTAGTCATCTGGATGTCTTCTTTGGGAAAGTATCAATATCTGCTTCCCATTTCTTGACCTGATTACTTGTTTTTGGATATTGAGTTTGGTAAGTTCTTTATAGAGTTTTGGATACTAACCCTTAATCAGATATGTCGTTTGCCAATATCTTCCCCCATTCCATAGGCTGCCTTGTTTCTTGTGCTGTGTAGAACCTCTTTTTTTTTTTTTTAATAAAGATGTTACTTATTTATTTGATGGACAGAGACCAGAAGTAGGCAGAGAGACAGGCAGAGAGAGAGGGGGAAGCAGGCTCCTTGCTGAGCCAAGAGCCCGATGTGGGGCTCCATCCCAGGACCCTGGGATCATGACCTGAGCCAAAGGCAGAGGCTTTAACCCACAGAGCCACCCAGGTGCCCCTAGAAGCTTTTTATCTTGATGAAGTCCCCATAGTTCATTTTCACTTTTGTTTCTCTTGCCTCAAGTAACATGTCTAACAAGAGGCTAAAGTCAAAGAGGTTTTCATCTATGTTCTCCTCTAGGATTTTGATTATTTCCTGTCTCACATTTAGGTCTTTCATCCATGTTGAATTTGTTTTTGTGTATGATGTAAGAAAGTGGGCCAGTTTTATTCTTCTACGTGTGGCTGTTCAATTTTCCCAACACCATTTGTTGAAGAGACTGTCTTTTTTTCTATTGGACATTCTTCTTATTTTGTCAAAGATTAGTTGACCACAGAGTTGATGGTCCATTTCTGGGTTCTCTGTTCTACTCCATTGATCTATGTGTCTGTTTTTATGCCAGTACATACTGTATTGTTCACTACAACTTTGTAATATAGCTTGAAATCCAGAATCATGATGTCTCCAATTTTTTTTTTTTTTTCAGAATTTCTTTGGCTATTTGGAGTCTTTTGTGATTCCATACAAATTTTAGGATTGTTTGTTCTAGTTCTGTGAAAAATGCCGGTGGTATTTTGATAAGGATTGCATTTGATAACTATGTAGATTGCTTTGGGTAACAATGTTTGTTCTTCTAGCCCATGAACGTGTAGTGCTTTTCCGTTTCTTTCATAAGTTATCTTTTACTTCTTTAGTTAGGTTTATTCCCAGTATCTTATTGTTTTTGGTGCAATTGCAAATGGGATTGATTCCTTGATTTCTTTTTTGTGCTGCTTCATTATTAGAAATGAAACAGATATATGCACATTAGTTTTATATTCAGCAACTTTGTTGAATTCATGTAAGAGTTTTTGCAATTTTTTGGTGGAGTCTTTTGCATCTTCTACATAGAGTATCATGTCATCTGCAAATAGTGAAAGTTTGACTTTTTCCTGCCAATTTGGATACCTTACATGTTTTCCTTCCTTTAATCTCTGGATATTTTGACAAATTCTTGCTAGGAAGAATTTGTAGTTGTTATGCACTTGTTATATGTATAACAGAGGGAGTTTAATCATGGGTAATCAGACAACCAGGTCATAAAATCAGAATTATCTCAGAGGATGTACATCAACAGAGAAATTTAAATATATTACTTAAATATATTATTTTATGTATTACATGAGAAAACAATACTATTTTTGTTAATACTTACAACAAAATAATTGAGCAAGTACTATGAGTTAGGGCCTGCATTATCTCTTTTAATCTTTACAGAACTCTAAAAGAGCTTGCTTATGGTTACCAATATATAAAGATAACAAGTACCAGAGTCAAATCTGAGTCTGCCAGTGTAATTGCTGCTGTTCATAAACACTGGATTGACATGACTTTGTTATATGTATTTTAAAATGTGTATTTTAACATTTACTTTATTGTATACATTTTGTTTTTGTTCATCATACTGGTAATATTTCTGATTTTACTAGAAAAAGATTATGCCCACAATAGGCACTTAAATACATAGTTAAACCTAAAGAAACTTATTAGTTAAAAAATAATTCTGTCTTATGTCTCCTGCAGTAATATTGCTGATTTAGATAAATATAATAGTAAATTTGTAATAATTTTTATATGCTTGATTGGGATGAAAAACAAAATCCCATAACAGAAGAAAGTAAGTCACAAATAAACTGTTCCACATATACAGAAAGTGTGAAGAGTATTTAAAAATCACTTTTGTGGTAGTAGAGCAATGAGAGCATTCATGTGGGATCTGTTTCATTTTAGACTGCCTTTCTAGTCAAGCAAAACCAGAATTCTCCCCATGAGAGAGTGTCTAGATCAAAGAAACTGCTTCTTACTCAGTTTCTTAAACTACAAAAATATTTGAAATACATTTTAAGCTCCCCATGTCCCTATAACCTTCCTACCAGATTTATATTAACTCTGAGCATCTTATTAATTAGTCATGGGAAGAATATATTGTTAGTTGCTATGGGAAAATATTCAATATGCATATTAGCAACATATTTTCCCAATTATACAATGGACAAAAGAAGGTAGGGGACCTCTGGTGTATAAATGGATGATGGAAGAATTTTCGGTGGCTGAGGAAATTGCAGGCAGAAAGGATGATAGTTTTATATAGCTATGGAGACAATTAGAAGGATTGATATAATCATCCTTTTAGGGCATACGAGTAGAATAATGAAAATTTTACAAAAATTAAGTGATATAACTGAAACATAGCCAAGATTGAATGAGATCAGGGTATATAAGCATCATGGAATCTGAATGAAGGATTCTTCCAGGTTCACCTATTATCTAAACTGGTTATTGATTACTTAGTATTTATAAAATATAATGTAGTACAAAATAAGACATAAAATATACTAACTCATGTTGAGTTGAGATAATTCTAAGTTACATGCAGACTAATTATGTAGAATGGTTATTATCTGACCTGTACATCTCCTCTGGATGGGTAAGTTGTGGTGAGGAAGAAACCTCAGAAAAACACATCTTTATGCTTTCTTGGTAGGGTCTGAAAGAATTTAGATAGTACTAGCTCCATAACATATGCAACACCACCAAGATGGGCTAACATTTTAGTACAACTATGAGTTATAATCATGGCTAAATGAATTAAAGAGAGATTTTTAAGAAATATTTGAAATGAGGGGCGCCTGGGTGGCTCAGAGGGTTAAGCCTTTGCCTTCAGCTCAGGTCATGATCTCAGGGTCCTGGGATCGAGCCCCATGTTGGGTTCTCTGCTCAGCAGGGAGCCTGCTTCCCCATTTCTATCTGCCTACCTCTCTGTCTACTTGTGATCTCTCTGTCAAATAAACAAAAAATCTTAAAAAAAAAAAAAAGAAATATTTGAAATGAAATTCTATTTGCTAAAGACTGAGAAAAAAATACTATTTCTTCAACAAATGTTCCGACTGAATGTATAGCTCTTTTTCTCCCTCAGATAAGGACCTTGTAAAATAAGGGACATATCCCCCCCCTTTTTTTTTAGTTTTTAGGGTCATATTTTTTAAATTAGTATTAAATATTTTGAAAATCATTACAAACTGCATTGCATATTTTTAAAATTTTCCTTCAACACTGATATTAATCCTAATTCCAAAATAACTCACACTTTTTGAATGTATGCACATGTTCCTTCTCCTTTTATTTCCTTCTTTCTGGACATCTTTAGTCACTGCTTTTGGTATACCCTGACACTTCTAGTTATACTCTGCATTTGGATTTCAATCTACTGGCATGTGAAATAAAGGTCCAGCCTCTTAGATCTTGTATAAATGAACAATAATGAAGGTCTGAGTGAAGACTTAGCAACCTTTGCCTTAAGTTGAATGGACTTCATACATCAGACTTTAAGGAAAACTTGGACAGTCATCACAAAACCATAAAGGAAATTCAAGCACTAGATTGAAAGAGGAGTAGCTTAAGTTAGGTCACTTTTGGTATTCTTTCCAGAGAGTTTTCATAGAGTCCTTTTTTGATCTTCCAGATTCCTAACTGCATTCACTTCTGTTAAATGAAACTATTGGAATTAAGTTTTAGAATTCATATGTCATAGGGTACATGAATAAAATGAAGGATGATAGTATAATTTATCATTTAAACTGAAATATTTTGAGTCTGAAAAAGTGATATTAATAATTATATCAGGACCATAAGGATAAACTAAGACTTTCTGTGGCTAATCAGAATGCATAAAGTCACGTGTGTGTTAGAAAATCCTCCAGGTATAATTTTTTTTTCAGTGAATTTAAAAACTTTTTATTTAGTTCATTTACTTTTACAAATTATAATTGCTTTTTTTTCCAGCATCCAACACATTTGTCTTTTATTCCCTAAAACTGACACAAAAAGAAGCAAATAGTTAATATTACCTTTCTCCTTTTGGTCTTCTTTCTACCTTATATTTTTATAAGGGAGGCAGCAATCCTTTTTTAGGCCTTAGTTCAGAGCTTAATTTTACTCTTCTTTTATACATTAAAGCAATAGTTGGAGAAAAACAAACTGAGTAAGATAATTTTTTTCTTGGAAAAAAATAATTCCTTAATTCTTTGTTGTCTACCCTAATGCTTTAATATAATTTCAAGGCTTCTTTGAAGACTTAAAAAAAGGCTTTGTGACTTTTTCTTTTACCCTTTGGGAATGCCACTTAGTAGGTGCCAAAACATATTTAGCAGGTGGTAACTAATTTTCATTTTAATGAAGCTAATCTTTACAGAGTAGGATAACATAAGGTTTTACCATCTGTGTGTATCCTATTTAGTTTAACCACGTTGGAGAAACCTAAAAGAAGGTCTACGAAACAAAAAGCTAGGTGTTGTTCAACACCAGCGTCAACTATCTGAAAGCAGCACTATTTTAAATATCAAATATATAGGGAGATTATAAATGGCAATATATTGCCCACAATTTTTGCTAAATTATATATTCATGATTTGCATCCAGTGATCTTTTAGAGCATTACTTAGGAAGGCATTTTGAATTAAGATTTTTTTAATGTCAAACATCTAAAAATCTAGCTGACAGTTCCTCAGAACAGAAATGCTAAAAGCATATTTCAAGAACCAGAGAATTTAAAATATTTTGCACTTTTTAATTTTTCCTCTGTTGCACATCATTGGTGATAATTTCTCTACACAATTCTTATTTTCAGATTTTGTTTTAATACACATTTAAATTATTCTATTAGCTTCTGTTTGACTGCAAAGTTTAAGAAACTTTTGCATCTCTGATGTTGTCTAAGTTTGAACACATTAAAATATTTTTATGAAAAAAAGATTATGACATATGTTTGTTTTTTATCTCAAGAAGCAGAAAATTCTCATTGCTTTTTCAAAGCCACTTAAACTTGTCTATATAAGTAATAGATGCAAGTGGGAAATTGAATATTTACTACATACTTAGATTAAAAAGGTATTCAGGATATCATGAATTCAATGAGAATAAAAAATGGCCAAAAGAAAGTATAGTTTATCTTACGGCTCAAAATAAAATGAGATACATATAAAATGGAGGAAGACAATATGAAGGGGAAGTGGAAAGGGCAAGAGAAAAAGTGAGAGGGAAAGAGAAAAGAGATAATGGTTAGGGATAATATAGATAAATATGAAGAGAGGAAGAGGAAGGAATCCCACATTTGCATGAATGTTTTAGTTATTTTTGCTTTGAGTAATCTTATAAAGTAAGGAGTTTAGTGTGATTTGAAAATAAAGAACTAGCATTATTAGGGTGCTGAGTCAATTCATGATTAATTGCACAATGGACTGAATTTCAGATATTTCTTTAGAAAAAAATCTCCACATTATTAGAAATAGGATACTTTGGGCATTAGGAGCATTTGTATGTATCAACTGTACTTAAGTAACAAAGATAAACTCATGCTGAAGAGAAATTTGCTGAGTCGATAAAAATAATGATTAATATTAAAGATTATTTACTTTTCAAAGGAATTCCTAAATTGTCTTTTTAAAAATAATTGCTCTAATGAATTTAATTGATTTAAAATTATTAATTGCAGGGGTGCCTGGGTGGCCCGGTCGTTAAGCAGCTGCCTTCTGCTTAGGTCATGATCCCAGAGTCCAGGGATTGAGCCCTACATAGTGCTCTCTGATCCTCAGGAAGCCTGCTTTTCCCTCTCCTACTCCCCTTACTTGTGTTCTCTCTCTCGCTGTCTCTCTCTGTCAAAAAAATAAATAAAATCTTTAAAAAAATAAAATTGTTAATTGCTTAATTGATGGACTAGAGATAAAAACATGACAAAATTAAAAGCTTTTTAAATTATCAATGTACCAGACATGAGGTTAAGACATTTCTGAAAGTATTGTGCAAATTGATAGTGAGGTACAACCCTATTGACGTTGAACAGGTATAGACTATATTAGTTTTGTTAAGGTAGAACATTTTTTTTTCAGACTTTCTGTGTGTTTCTGGCATCTTACTAGAATTTGCTTATCATACTTTCTTTTATTAACACCCGTTATCCAGGAACTTAGTGATACGTTTCTAGCTTAAGTTCTTTGAAGTCAGTATTGTCTCCCAAACTCATTTTTTCCTTCATAATTTCTATTTTTGTGCTTTATTCTTTATTTTATGGTATTTTTCCATGATCTCCAGTACAATAATTAAGGTATCAGTAGTGATACTACTTTTCTCACTACTACTAAAGTTGAATTTTTTTTTTTTTTAGAGCTTCTATATACAGTCCTTGGAGATTAAATAAAAAAGTTTTGTGTTTAAATGGATTTAAATCTCTTTACATTCTCTTCTTTCTTATTAAGGCTGTTATCTGAATTCTCAGTGATTTTTGCTTCATTTGGAGCTAATCTTTTTTGTGTGTTTTATTTTTTATTTGTCTCTTTGACTGCCATTGCTTTGCCTACCTACATTCTAGTCTGATTGTTGGGATGCTTTAAGTAGATAAATCCTGAAATCGGTGGGCATGTGTCTTTAGCTCTGAAGTGGTTTCAGCTGGCATGGAATCTCTCTGCCCTCCAGGAATCAGAGAAATCCTGTCTGCTGATTTTCTCAACCACAGAAGTAAGCTCTCCTCATCTGAGGACTATGGAAAACAGTGACCAACACCTGGATTTCAGCTCCTCTGGGGTCTTTGAAACTTATCAGGTCTTTTGGGTGAATTTCTTAAAAGAGAATTTTTTTTTTTAAATTCATTAGAGCTTTCCAATATTACTCCCCTTTTTTTTCTGGGATTTTCAGATATTTGTTCTATTCCCATAGTCTTTACAGCTCTGTTCCCCATTCTTTCATTATGGCAGAGAGTTATGTGCTATTTTTTATGAATGCCAGTGGAAGTATAGGCCTATAGATGTTCCAGACCTGCCCAACAGTCCCAGAAGATTCTTCTCTCAGGAGGAATGCTGGTTAATTGAATTAGAATAGGAAGGGAGGACATCAGGAATGCATTCAGAAATTCCCAATGATTTATTTGCAGAAGTTCATTTTAATTGACTAATTTGGCAATACTTTATTGTTTCTACAGTAGAAGCAAATAATACACTGTGGGGGTAGCCAACTATTGTGTGGCAAGAAATGAAGTGAATACTGGCATCTGGGAAGTGGTAGGTGGTGCCAGTGGGCTCATTCTATCAACAACAGAATTTGACATTTGTTGAACACTTAAAGTATGCTCTAGGCACTGTGTCAAGCTGGTCTATGAGATGAAATATGAACAAGACAAAGATCCTGCTTTCAATGTGCTCACAAAACAGGGATTGGCACAGGAGGCATGATGGCAATGGTAAGCATGTCAACTTAGGGGGACTTCCAGCTTCCCAGTCTTCTCCAAGATAAATGATTATAGGGTACAGAGACGGTGTCACACCAGCACCATCTCACCCTGCCTTCTACCTCGGGTACCAAAATTCTGCAGGCTCTTTAGTATACTCTCTGAGGTATGCGTCCTTTTAAGCTTTAGTAAACAAAACATGCCAGCAGCCTCCACTCTCACTCTGTGTGACCTCTAGGTTACTCAACTCTAAACATCAGTCTGCTAGGTTGGAGTCCAGTAACAAGTCACAGTGGTGCTATTACGGGTCTGTATTGTCTTCAGTGTTTAAAATTTCTTCCTGATACACTTTTACAGTTTTACCCTAAACAGTAAATGATTACCTACATATATTTGAGATGGTGATTAATATGACAGTGAAGATGAATAAAATAATCAGAAGACCCACAGCAGAACGATGATTTTATTTCTTAATGCAGGCATAGCATCATTTTGGTGCATTAAATTTTTGAACTCATTTTCTTTCTTGGATCATGCTATAGTTTTTTTGTAATTTTGGAAATTGGTTGTTGGACAAATTATAAATTAAATAGTTAATGTTTCTTTAAAAAAAAAATTACTTCAGGGACGCCTGGGTGGTGCAGTCAGTCAGTTAAGCCTCTGCCTTCAGCTCAGGTCATGATCCCAGGGTCTGGGATAGAGTTCCGTATTGGGCTCCCTGTTTGGCAGAAAGCCTCCTTCTCCCTGTGCCTGCCGTTCCCCCTGCTTGTGCTGTCTCTCTCTCTCTCTCTCTGACAAATAAATAGATAAAATCTTTAAAAAATAACTACTTTAGTTAAAAAAGTAAATGATTATACTGTTACCACAAAGTGAGCAGGCATTTAAAATATTCTAAAAATTACATTTCTATTATGGTTAGAAAATTTCCATTTATATCTTATAAATTCAATTAATGCTAGAAGGAAAGAATCACCTTGAATGCTTACATCAGTTTAAAAATTACATGTGAACTACAAGCTTTATTAAAAATTATCATTTATTAGTTGGGTCACCTGGATGGCTCGGGTGGTTAAGTGTCAGACTGTTGTGGTTATGGTCTTAGGGTTGTGGGATCACCCCCATGCTGGGCTCCATACTCAGCCAGGAGTCTTTTTGAGAGTCTCTCTGTCCCTCTCGTCTCCCCCTCCCCCTACATGCTCTGTTTCTCTCTCTCAAATAATAAATACATAAATACTTAAAACGTTATTGATTAGAATTAACATCAAACATTCCATAATTATTAGAAATTAAAAAACAAATTTTTTGAAGATATTTTGCAGATGTTTTCTACCCTAGGTAAAGATGTGGCCAAACTAAAATCAAATGGATAAATATAAAAAGGAACGAACACAAAACAGAAATTTATTTTGATGTTTTGGATGGTCTTATTGAATATAATATGCTCACATTCACCTCCTTGATATTCAGAAGAAATGTTTTAAGTAAAAATGCTGGTCTGAAACATCAGAAGTATAGTTACCCTGTACGTGTTTTTAAGGGTGAATTAATTTTGATACAAAGGTATGTGTTATCTACCTGAGTTCTTGGAACTATTCGGTAGAAATAGTGGTATTATTTTTTCAGATAATAACAGTGATCTAATGCCATATGATTTTCAAAAGCAAAGTAAATATTGAGTCTTCTTATTATGGGTGGTTTTAAAACTAGTCCCTTGAAATATGGAGACTTTGATCATAGTCTTATTTAAAGACTTTCTTCTCTGAAAATCCGGAATTCCTTGTACTAATTATGTGCTTGCCATTTGCCGCTGAGAATGTGACAATAAAGTAGTAATGCCTCCTATGTTCATTATAGTCAGCAAGTACTAAATTCTTAAAAAAACAAAACAAAACAAAAAATCATTTCTAGTTGAATATCAGAGACTGTAATTTTAAATAAGGTGGAGTTTCTTTCTGCTTTCTAAAGCTCTGAATAATAAGTTTACTAAGGTCATTTTAGAAGTGATTAAACAAGATTATAACATCTTGACAACAGAAACTTAATTGTACACCAAATTAATGTACCCCATCTCAAAGAGATACATAACCAAATCTTCTAAATTAGATTAGGATTTATGGACCCATTCAAATTCCTTGATCTCATTACCATGTTTTTTACGAGACTTCTTTAACAGAATTTTTAATGTTCTTTGAAGTATCTGATAATACATTATGAGCTTATTTCCCATATCATTATACTTGCATTTCTTAATCCAGTGGACTTTTCAGTGGTCTGCTTAAATGCCAACCCCCTCCAAGAAACTGATGGCCAGTCCCAGAGCAGCATGATTACCTTTCCTTTGAACATTCAACGTATTGTATGTTTTTATTTTTCTTATGTTACTTATAGCCATGAGTTAATGCTAAGAATTATTTTCCTATTTTATAAAGATAGGATAAACCTATAAGGGAAGTTTTAAGTACTTAATAAAATGCCAAGGATCTCTAATAGGTATACTACATAACAATCATGAATATTTATTGAAGTTAATGAGGTGCAAGGTATTGAGGTAAGAACTGGAGGAGTTCAAGAAGTGTGAGCCACTTTCCCTGATGTCAAGGCAATAATAGTCTAGGCGAAGAGATGCAAAGTAAAAACATGAATATATCAATATAAGATTTATCTATCAGTTCAGGACCAGAAATGTGTAATTCATGATGATTGTTAACTATATTAAGCAGACTATAATTGCAATATGACCAAATAATAAGAAAAAAATGCTGTATTGATAACAGGCTTTTATGTAAATTGGAATAATAATTGTGATGAATGGGTAAAATTTGGATGGCTAGAATAGAGGAGTAAAGATTATTTTTTGCATATGGAAAAATCTAGCAAAATCATAGAGATGTACACATGAGTGATTTTGAAAGATCCATTCTGTGAGATGAGATTCTAAGAGAAAAATAGCAGAATGGAGGGAAAAGTGAAATTTTCAGGAACTTTTGTGTGATGAAGAGGACTGCATGCCAAGCAGGTGCTCCCTAAGTAAGTTTGAAAAATAGGATTCAGGTTGATGGTGTTAAGCAGACCTCATGTAGAAAAACATGTAAATATTTCAGAGGAAAATAATTATAGAAAGTGGCATTAATTATATTGAACGAGAAAGTTACATCAAACAATACTAAATGAAAATAAGTTTAGAATACAATTATAATCCTTCTGTATTTGCATATTAACTAGGGAAAGGACAAAATATATTATAAATTTACAAAACCTGTTTTAAAATTAAGGAGAAATTTTTATTGGTATTTTGTTAAAATTTGGGCAGTTTAGGGTGGTATTAACTGAATTTCTAGAAGTATATGTAGCCAAGATTTAAAGAATACAAAGATATATGACATGTAATATAAAAAAAGTCAATTTTATACAAGTTTGATTCCAAAAAGTGGTGGTAGAATTCTAAATGATTTTGTAACTAAGGAGTTAAACACTTTTCTAGGAAACTGGAGATGAGAACATTAAATCTCTGGACAGGACTATAGGTGGTTTTGCGACACAATATACATGTGACCATTAAAAGTATCACAGAAACTCAAAATGGATTTATGTTAAGTAAAATTTTAATTGAAGGAATATGAAAGAGGGAAACTATTGTTTAAAGTAAATATGCTATATTTCATTTGCATGAGAAAAATGCACAGAAGAAACATTTTATTTATTTATTTATTTATTTATTTATTATAAACATATAATATATTTTTATCCCCAGGGGTACAGGTCTGTGAATCGCCAGGTTTACACATTTCACAGCACTCACCTTAGCATATACCCTCCCCAATGTCCACAACCCCACTCCCCTCTACCAACCCCCCTCCCCCCAGCAACCCTCAGTTTGTTTTGTGAGATTAAGAGTCACTTATGGTTTGTCTCCCTCCCAATCCCATCTTGTTTCATTTATTCTTCTCCTACCGCCTTAAGCCCCCATGTTGCATCTCCATTATTTTGAATTATATTGAGAAACAATTGTTTGGTTGACTCAATTTATTGTCTTTGTGTAAGCGAAAAAAACAACAAAAACAAAAACTCACCAGTTTACTGGTGAGTACTGATCTTGGTTAATGTTTGAGTTAGTGGCAGTTTAAAAGTTGTATTTCTAATTAGATTAAGAAAAATCATGCATTCCTTAGCTGCATGCAATAATATCATTTCTGTTTTTTTCTATTGCTTTGCTGAATTCAATTATTGGGAATTTGAAAGTGTACAGCCTTAAGATACTCTCAAGTAATATGCATTCAACTCTTTTGAGACAATGTGTTGATATGGAACATATCTTCAAATTTCCACTCATGATATAACAGAAACAAAACAGGTAGGGAAGATTTAATCCTTGGTTTCTGGAAATCTTTTCACCTTCTCTAAAATGCGTTTTCTTGAAGCACCTGGGTGGCTCAGTGGTTTAAACCTCTGTCTTCTGCTCAGATCATGATCTCAGGGTCCTGGGATCGAGCCCTGCATCGGGCTCTCTGCTTCCCCCTGCCTGTCTGCCTACTTGTGATCTCTCTTTCTCTGTGTCAAATAAATAAATAAAATTTTTTTAAAAAAGTAAAATGCCTTTTCTTTCTTTTTTCCTTTTGTTATTATGGTTCTTTATTTCTTTGTTAGTTCCTTGTGACTCTACTCATAGGTGATTTTTTTTTCCTCCAATACTTTCTTAGCACAGCCTCATACTTAGACTACTGTTAACTTTCCTTCCTTAATTTCACTACATACCTCCTTGACAGAGCAGTCTACCTTCACTATCTGTATTTCCTTACAGTCAATACACTTGTTAATCTATTAAAATCTACCTTCCTTTGTCCTCAGTATTTTGATGATTCTGCTCTCAGAATCATATGTAGCTAGCATTTTGGGTAGCTTTACATGCATTATTTCACTTGTGTCTTCTTTAGAGAGTGTCATTCCTATATTTCCTGCATAGATCTTTCTCTGAAACTACAGACATATTTTTTCTCAGACTCCTGGATGTCCTCAATGTTTCATCACCTGGATGAAAGCATCTCAGATTCAAGACATCTAAAATCTAAAATTATGTTATTTTCTACTGCTTACTCCATGGCTACAAATGTACTTTCCACCATAATGCATTTTTTTGAAGAGCATAGCTCTTTATTTGGTCCTGAAGAGAAAAAATGTAGAATCATCTTCTTTTCTCTGTATCTCATACCATGTATGTAGTTATTCTCTGAGTACTGGTATTTTGATTTACTTCTGTAAGTCCTCTCAATAATTGTCCTTAATTGTTATCTGCCTTAGCAGTGAGTTAGTTAAGATATAGGTTTGTGTATATATATGTATTTTTCTTTCTACTTTTTTTTTCTTTTACCAGATGTAATAGCTTCTTAGCAGTGATTCTTGTATCCATTACATGCTGTCAAGCAGCATATAACTCTTGAAAGGTGAACTCACATTTCTGCTTCATTTCAAGTCATTCTCTTCAACTTGCTGTGATACATGCTCTATTCACACAGAATTAGGTATCATGCTTCCAATAAGCCCTTTCATAAGTCCATGCCTTGGGCTCTCTGTCTTATATTATGTAGAATACTGTTCCCTGGCTTTCCTTGCATTGTAAATCCCTTCAAAATACAATAGGAAAGTTCACTTCTCTTGTAAATCATTCTTGTCTCTGGCAGAAATATTCCCTTTATTCATTTCAAATAGCATTTTAAACTTTTTTTAAATTATGCCATTATATTTTATTAGACCTTTCTTATGTGTCTGACACTCAAAATAGACTACGCTTTTCCTAAGGAGAGTGCTGTTTTATTCTTTGTAAACACAGTTTTTGAAAAAGTTCCTGATACATAGTAGCTATTCAATAACCACTATTGAGTAAGTACTTCCATTAAAACATTTATTGCATTGCATCCATTTATTCAATCAACAACCATTTATTATGTGATATATGCCAATCACTATTCCACTTCTCAGGCTATAGTAATAAGTACATGAATTCCTTGATATGAAGCTTACATTTTAGAGAGGGATAAAGGAACAATTAAATAATTGGATTTCACATAGTAGTAAGTTCCATGAAGTAAATCAAGGAACGATGCAATCGATGCACCAATCGAATGACAGGGCTAAGTTTGATTTTTGAAAGGCAATCATCCAGGCCTTCACTGAGGAGGTGACATTTAGTTGAGACCTGCGTAATATGAAGGAACAAAGACCTAAGGAAAGAGGCTGAGAAAAACGACACATAGAAGTCCACAGGAAGGAATGAGTACACCATGTTGTAGAAACTGCAAGAAGACGAGGCTGCCTGAAGAAGAGCAAAGAGACAAAAGTTGTGGAAGCTGATACTGAGAGAGGTGTGTATTGTAGGTTGGAGAAAGAAGGTTCGGATTTCATCACACGTGTGATGCGAGGACCTTTGTTTTCAGTAGAGAGTTACAGATGATCAGTTTTTTAAGATTGCTCTGGCTGCTTGGACGTGGAAGGAATCTAAGCTGAGAGACCAGTTAAGAGGCTACCAAAAGCCCCAGTTGAAATAGTCATGGTTTGTATCACTGTAGTGGCTATGGAGGTGATAAGAAATTATTACTCTCAAGATGGATTTTGAAGGTATATTAAAATAGAAATGGGTTAAGAGTGCCTGGGGTGGCTCAGGTGGTTAAGCATCTGACTCTTGGTTTCAGCTCAGGTCATGATCTCGTGGTCCTGAGACTGAGCCCAGAGTTGGACTCTGTACACAAGAGGGAGTCCGAGATTTTCTTCTTTTTCCCCTTCCCTGTGCTCTGTGTCTCTAAAATAAATACATAAATATTAAAAAAATAGAAATGGATTGTATGTGAAGCTCAACATGTATGAGGAATTACTAATTAATAATTTCTAATTTCTTGACATGTGCAACTGTATAAATGGTGATGCTATTTAATAATGGATAAAAATTAGGGAAAAGTATAACCATTAATCTATATCTCTAATAGAACATAAATTCAGTTAGGGTGGGGTCCGTGATTTATTCTTCTTTCTATTCTCTAGCACACTGCTCATCAAAAAAGGCTTTCAATAAAAAGTAATCATCCCTGAATCTTAATCAACAAAGAGCTATTGTAACTATTTTTATTCCTATAATTTTTCAGCCCACATTCACTCAACAGATATAATGGAGTGTGATAAATGCACTGAGGCAATAAGGATACATTAATGAATAAAGTAGATACCACAAGTTTATATTCTAGTTAGATGATTTATACAAAAAATTAATAAATAAAATATATAATAGTGATAAATGCAGCAGAAAAATTAAGTAGAGAAAGACAGTTGAGGTCAGAGGGACATTACAAATTTATAGAATCTATGAAAGCCCTGAGTAGCAGCGTGCTTTGCATGTTCTAGCAATAGCAAAAGGCCAGTGTGGCTGGATCAGAGTGGAAGAGATAAAGTAGTAGGACATGAATTCCAAAAGGCAAGGAGAGAGTAGATTATGTAGAGCCATATTGGCAATTTTAAGAATTTTATCATTTACAGAAAAATGAGAAGGTAAGAGAGGTTGTCAACAGAGAAATGACAAATTATGGTATACACTTAATAGGATACCTCTAGATTCTGTGTTAGGAAGAGACTGCCTTGCGGGGTCAGAAATGAGAAAAACAGCTACTACACGGTCTTGGCCCAAACTAAGTGAATAACTGAGTGTTGAGAGCCATGGTTGGATAACTTTTGAAGTTAGAATATATAGAATTTGCCGGTGAATAGGATTACAATGGATATGAGAGAAATAAAAACATACAAGGTTTTGGGCCTAAAAAATTAGAAGAAAGGATTTTTCATTTACTGAGTTGGAGGAAAAAGGAGAAATGAGGAGGAGCTCATATCTGGACATACTGAATTTGAGCTATCCATCGGACATCCAAGTGCAAATAACAGGCAGGAGCAGTCTACATAAGTCTGTAGTATAGGAGGAGAGCTGTTCACTTTAGAGTCATGGGTTTGGAAATCATCAGAGTTATCTGTTTTTTAAGTCAAAAGACTAGGTGGGATGATCCAGGGGTTTATAGAAACAACTCCTTCGTTCAAAATTACGAAATTGTAGGGATAAAAGGAGTCAGCACAAGAGTATGCTGCTACTTAAAAACAAGGAGAGCATAGTATCTTGGAAGCCATTTAAATGAGGAAGAAGTGAGCAACTCTACATAAAATACTGATAGTTTGGTTCACAATAAGATTTATAATCCAGTCTAGCACACTTCTGAGAGTGACAGGTCACTATTAATTACATCTGAAAACAATAGACACAAGCCAGTTCTGTTCTAGGTAAACTCGGATGTATGGTCATGAAGTGATGTTTCAAATATGAAGAAGACTAAGAAATGATCATTACATATAGTGATGTGTAGGGCTTAATGACCTTGAGAACAAAAGCTTTGATAGAGCTTTAGGATTAAAAGTGTG
This sequence comes from Enhydra lutris kenyoni, assembly GCF_002288905.1. Taxonomy (NCBI): domain Eukaryota; kingdom Metazoa; phylum Chordata; class Mammalia; order Carnivora; family Mustelidae; genus Enhydra; species Enhydra lutris. Next base: position 36,409,714 of record NW_019154087.1, on the reverse strand, counting down.
ATTGAAGGGACGCCTGGGTGACTCAGTTGGTTAAGCAGCTGCCTTCGGCTCAGGTCATGATCCCAGCGTCCTTGGATCGAGTCCCACATTGGGCTCCTTGCTCATCAGGGAGCCTGCTTCTCCCTCTGCCTCTGCCTGCCATTCTGTCTGCCTGTGCTTGCTCTCTCTCCCTCTCTCTCTCTCTGACAAATAAATAAATAAAAAAAAAATCTTAAAAAAAAAAAGTGTGATTGAATAGTTTCAAGAGAGAACGGGAGGAGGGAAATTGGAAATAGTAAGATTGTATATTGAATAGTATATTGTAGATTAGATTGTATATTGAATAGTATAGAATTGTATATTGTATATTGATTGTATATTGTATATTGTATATTGAATAGTAATGATTGTTCAAATCATTGGAAAGATTTACTATAAAGAAAAAAAATGAGGTAGAACCAGAAAGGTTATAAGACTTAAAATAATTTTTTTAATTGTGATAAAAAATATATATTATTACCATTTTAATAATTTTTAACTGTAAAGTTGAGTAGCAGTGAGAACATTAATATTTTTGCACAACCCATGACTGCCATTAATCTCCAGAATTTTTTCATCTTCTGAAACTGAAACTCTACCCATTAAACAGTAACTCTCTGGTTTCCTCCCCTTAGCCCTGCCAAACACCATTCTACTTTCTGTATCTGTAAATCTGACTGCTCTTAAGTACCTCATGTAAGTGGAATCATATAGTATTTTTTTTTACTTCACTTAGCATGTGTCTTCAAGATTCATTCATGTTGGAGCGTGTGCCAGAATTTTCAAGACTGAATAATATATCATTTATATGTATGTAAATACCACATTTTATCATTCATTTTCTGTGGATACTTGAATTGCTTCTGCCCTTTGGCTATTGTAAATAATGCTTCTGTGAGAACATAGGTATACAAATACCTATTTGAGTCTCTGATTTCAATTCTTTTCTTATATACTATTTTTTTTAAGACAAAAGAAATCTAATGTTTGTAGGCTTTCTATAGTTTCCTTGGGCCAGCGCAGAATCTGGAAAAGAGATGAATGATTTGTCTCTATGTCCAACAAATGTCTTTTAGGGAGACAATATACAAAGTTAAATTAACAATCAACCTTAAGTGCTTTAAATCAACAAAATACTTTGGGGTCATAGATAGCTAGAGGTATATTGTATACGTGATAACAAAGCATTCTTGTTATACTCTCCAGGTCTGTCTTTGATTTGGAATCAAAATGAGAATAGTGTAACATGTATAAACCAGTAAAAGCCAACCTTGGCAATGTTAACATCTGATTATTTTATTATTGTTCTTGCTCTGCCTCTTTTTAATTTGGCTTTGGTATTTTTAAAATTATCATCTGAAGTCTGATAATGTATACTTTATTTGAGACTCAGACTTTTAACTTACTCTCAGTTGAAATACAACACTGACTCGATACAAATCTGTGAATATATCATAAAACACAAGTACAGGATTAACAAATAGAATGACTCCTAGAGCAAACTTCAGCAAATAGTGTAAACAGAACATTTGCAGGATTTTTACAGCAATGACAACTTCCCCAAATTGATGTGTGTGTGTGTGTGTGTGTGTGTATACATATATAACCTCCCAATGCTAATTGCTATGATATTTGTTTGCCACTAAAAACTGGCTCTTTCCTAATTAGCCTTTTGCCCTCTCTTGCCAATGTCATCCGTTAAACTCTGCAACATTATAATTCATTATAGAAGAACACAGCCATCACTGAATTCTGACATCTTGAAAATGTTTAGGACAAAGCAGTTGATGGAAGAAGGGAAAATTTGATCAAGTTTATGTCCCTGCTATGCTCGAGTTATGCCAATTCTGGAACTGTACATGAAGAGGAGAAAGTTTGAGTTATTGGACCATAACATGATCTTGTTCCAAAGTCTTTAGACAAAGGGTCACCTCTACTTAAAAGGAACTCTTCCTTTTTACCTCAGGTCAATCATTAATTTCACAAGGAAACCTCTTGACTGTATTATATCTCAACTCCCTCTACCATAATGTCATAGCACAATGTAGCATTCTTCCTAATGCTTATTATTATTGTAATTAAAAGAAATTATTTTAAAGATTTTATTTATTTGTCAGAGAGAGAGCGAGTGAGCATGAGCACAAGCAGTGGGGAGGGGCAAAGTCAGAGGCAGGGGAGAAGCAGATTCCCCGCTGAACAAGGAGCCTGATGCAGGACTCCATCCCAGGACCCTGGGATCATGACCTGAGCTGAAGGAAGATTCTTAACCAACTGAGCCACCCAGGCATCCCTATCATTGTAATTTTTTAATGATTATTTGAATAATACCTGTCTCACCTATGAAACTGTCCACTCCCTATTGATAGGGATCCTGCCTCTTTTCATCACTGCTGTATCCCTGCTTCCTTGCACAGTGTGTGACACCATAGTAGGCATTCAAAAAATTCATCTGATTAATTAGTGAGTGAGTGAATGAATGAATGAATGAATGATAAAGACATATAGAGGGAATTTTTTAAAATATGTATATGTGAATATAATGTATTATATAGGCTTCTAATTAGGGAAGGATAGTATGGATTAAAGAATTGTATATTCATTTCTTCAGAATTTCAAGTAAGAGTTGAACAGTAAGAATTTCAGACCTGTGGGGAATCTGGGTGGCTAAGTCCGTTTGTCTGACTCTTTTCTGCTCAGGGCATGATCTCTGGGTCTTAGAATCGAGCCCTGCATTGGGTTCAGCGCTCGGTGTAGAGTCAGCTTGAGTCCCTCTTTTCCTGTCCCTTTGCCCTTCCCTCTTACCCCCACCCCACCTAAAATAAATAAAATCTAAAAAAAAAAAAAAAAAAGAATCACAGAGCGGTTATCAGGTTTCAATTACATCACACTGAATTGAAACTCTGGAACTGTGAAACACAGAAAGACCATTGATGGGCAGGCATTTCTCAAGAGAAGACTAGAAATCAAAAACCTGTAAGCAGAATTGCTGTGTTCTTACTAAGCTGCTTATATGGACCAACTGATCAGTGCTGTTTTACCCAGGACAGCTTAAATTTTATACAGCCAGGATTATTTTAGTGTTCCGTACATTTTATTGTATGTTAATTCTCTCATGTTTGATCCCCGTGAATAGCTGTAATTTGACAGAATAAGTTACTTTATGACCATTTGGGATAACTGGAAGTTTATTGATTTATTATTAGCAGTTAGAATAAGCAATGATTTGGTATTTCTGTGCACCAAGTACTGACCTTGGCAATTTGCATTTATTTTTTAATTTTAAGATGTTTTACATTTCGTTTTAACTAACCAAGAAACGAATCTGTTATTTTTGCAGGCTGTGGAAATCTAACTCTGCTATATTCTGTCAAGTTTAAGTAGATTTACTATTATTATCACAGCTAACTGATGTGTCCTAGCTGACCTCACATGTTCTCCCAATGAAGAATGGTCATATGAAAATCTTTGATCTTTCTATGAAAAACGACACTTCTATAGCCATCACTATCCACAGAGACTCAGTGACAAAAAGGACAGAGTGGCCAGTGGTCATATCCACATTATACACGTTAAAACTGTACTTTGCTCTATGGCTGCTGCTGCTATTTGTAAAATACAGCTCTGCTTGAATCTTTGCCTCGTAGTCACAAAGCCTGCCAGACTCCTTTGATCACAGAGTCACCCCGTGCTTACAGTCATGTTCCAAGTTGGTCTGCTGCTTCTCTTCTTTCTAAGCAGTGATATTAGAGGTTGTGGTTCAGCATGTGTATAAAGTATTTTTTCTGCCTACTCTGTCTGCAACTACTCCACCTCAGGTCTCCATCCAGCAGTGGCTTGGACTCAGTAGAGTCTCTACAAATGCCCCGTATATGCAGAAATATCAAACTGAGAGCAATACAGTTTTTCTTTGTCACAGTGAATACATACAGTATTTTTACCTTTTGTATATATTTATATAATCATGTAGTAGTTTACAGTTTACTCAGTTTATAATTCAGTACTGTATGCCACTATAAGACTGAGAAAAGGTTACTGACTTATGATAAAGTTGTGTTTTTCACCATTTTTAAATCCTGTTTCCATATAAAATTCTCTCTGAAATCTGATTAACATCCATCTCTAATAAATATTGATCACAGTAATGCCAGTCTCATTTTTTCCCTTAAAATAAGACCAATTTCCAATTAAACTGTAATTGAAATAGACAATGTAAAAGACAGTGAGTTGTTTTGCCTTAAACAATAAGATATTATTTTGTATAACTATAATTTTGCCCTCTGAGATCTACTTTCAAATTGATTAATTTATTACAGAGGGGCTGAATTTCAGTTGATAACAATCTCAGATCCTGGCAATTGTAATAAAATGAATTCCAAAAAATCAAGAAATCCAATGATGTACCTAATAATGCATTGATTCTCTATGGTTAGTTTGGAGTTCTTTGACTAATTATTGTGAATATTTCATATTTATTCTGCTTAAAATCTACCTTGGGTATTGTAGAATTATAATTACACAAATGGTACGGGTATTACCATTTTATTATTTATGCAATGCATATTTATTTTGTGCCTACTATGTATAAAGCTTTATTCTAAATGCTTGGATACATCCTATGATTAACAGACAAAAGAAGAATAGTGCTCCTTTGTTTGTTGATATTCTCTACATTTTGTGACTTTCAGTGAAGGCAAATTGTTCTAATACTAGTTATCACATTTTTCACTTCATTTGTCAGGTTGATTAAAATTTTTACATGGAGAGAAGATTTAAAAAAATCAAATTCCAGGCAGGCTTATTGCAAGAAAATACTGTAGACCCAGAACCACTGAATTTTGCCTTCCTTAAACCATGGCATGTTATGTTTTTGTTAGAACAGTATAGTTTTATAGTTATATAGATGCATGTAGAAAGAAAAGTCACAGAAGGCTTGTAGTTGTTAATCTGTTTTTTATATCTCAAATATTTTATTTGAAAATAATGTGGATGAAATGTTAAAGTATGTTACAAAGAATCAACTTAACTGCTCCTAAAAGGAAAGACTGGTCAGGACTTTTGTTTTGATAAATTGTATTTTATAAAAAGATATAGTTTCCCTTATAATTTTTGACCTTTGGCTTATTCTATCATCCACATTTTATTAGATACTCTTTATTATATAACAATTCCTAGAATTGTAGGAAAAGTGAAGTAATTACTTCATCAAATGCTCAAGATAACCAACACTTCTGTTTCTATGGGGTCATTAAAACAAAATATTTTTAGTAGTAGGCATCTAATGATTTTCAGGTTTGACACAGAGTTGACCCATCTCCTCTAGTAACAGCATCCCTATCGTTTCAAATTGCAATCAGTTCAAAATATCATTTTAATGATATCAGATTGGAAGAGCGCCCTGTGCAGTTTGACAGCTGTGCTCTATATTTAAGCTCAGTTAAAGCTCACTTGAAAGCAGCATGTCTTTGTAGTCATGAAGCTCCTTAATGCTGTGACATGTCTGTGATTCTGTGCATCAATCATGGTGGCAGAAAGCCATATTCCTCCTTAAGAGGAAACACTATGGAAGCAGGCAATGAAATGATATTGCCATGTGTCTGTTGCTGTGCAGCCTTCCTAGTTTAAATTACTCTCTTAGCTCCCATTGGCTCCCGACATTCCCCTTTCTTTCTACCCTTCCTAGCAATATTGTCAGCTCTTATTCCTTTGTCAGGTTGCCACTAAGTACTGTCCTTCTTGGGGTCTTACTATTGATAAAAATAGAATGACAGATCTTTATTTTCATTTTAAGGATGTGTCTAATAAGCATCATGAAATAAGAAATTATAATTATATATATTATAAATAATTATAATTATAAGAAGTTATACAGGTAGATAGTTACATATATTCAAGATATATTTCACTTTTTATATTCTTGTTCTTGTTTTGTATAACTGACTCCATTGCTACCTACCGGAATCTTTTCATCTTTTCAAAGACAGATTCATTGTGTGGTGCTGCCCATTTCCAAGCTTCACCTCCAGCCAAATCCCACAGCAAGGTGGTTCCTTTGGTTATAGAAAACAGTCCTCAAGGTGAATTTAAAGTGAAACAGTAGGAAAAGAACTAATATCTCCTGTTTTGTTTGAGCCTTTTGCTTGTTTTCTTTATTCATTCAATAACTCATTTATGATTCAGGATATTTATCTGTATTTTCTTTCATCATATTTATCAAAAGCTGATAAAAAAAGATACTGTCCATACTTTTGAGTATCTCACAATATCCTGTAAATAAAAGCCTTGGAAAGCTTTTTATACTTTAGATATTCTTTTGTTTGCTTGTGTGTGTGATAACAAAGAATATTAAATATCTTTCAACTATATTGGCTTCATATATTGTTTTCCATGTAATATATGAAAAAAATAGTCTTAAACATTATAGAAATACAGATAAGTAGTTATAGAAATTATACATTATAACAATATATTATAATATTATATATATTATATATATATATTATAACATTATATTATAAACATTATAGAAATACAGATAAGTAGTACCTGGGTTTTATTCAAGGGACCATGTAATTAATCAGCTACATGAGATAATAGTTCTTACCTCAAGTTTTCCACAGTTGGAATATTGGATTTTTAAAAATTTGTGGAGGAATATGAAAATGCCTTCAGGGAAATATTCCAAATAAATCATACTTGGTCTTGCATCATTTAGTGCTACTATATGGAGACCCAAATTTCATGTCCCTGTCTATAAATCGTTATAGTTTTGAGGTATGTCAGAAATGAATAACATTTTTCAGACAGGCAAAAGATCTGTCTTGTGATGCAGTACAAAAGATTTTATTTATATATTTTTTAATTTTTAAATTAATTTTTATTCAAGTACGATTGACATACAGTGTTACATTAGTTTCAGATGTACAATGTGATGATTCAACGTTTATATATGTTTCTCTGTGCTCATTAAGGTAATTATACTCTTAATCCCCTTTCTCACACCTATCCCACTTATCAGCTCTCTGACAACCACCAGTTTGTTCTCTGTATTTAAGAATCTGGTTTTTTATTTGTCTCATTTTTCTTGGTTGTTTGTTTTATTTTTTAAATTTCACATATATGGAATTTGTCTTTCTCTAATTTACTTTACATTAGCATTATACCCTCTAGGTCCATCCATGTTGTTGCAAATGGCAAGATTGTATTTTTTTTTATGATTGAGTAATATTCCATTTTATATACACAAATCCCCTCCCCCCACATCTTACTTAACAATTCCTCTATTGACAGACACTTGGTTTGCTCCTGTATCTGGGCTATTATTAATAAAGCTACAATAAACACAGGAGTGCATATACCTTTTTACATTAGTGTTTCTGTTTTGGGGGGAGGTAAATACCCAGTAGTAGAATTACTGGATTATGTGGTAATTCTGTTTTTGATTTTTTGAGGAACCTCCATACTGTTTTTCACAGTGGTTGCACCAACTTGCATTCCTGCCAGTGGTGCACAAGGATTCTTTTTTCTCCACATCCTTGGCACACTTGTTACTTCTTGTGTTTTTGATTTTAGCCATTCTGATGGGTGTACAGTGATATCTTATTGTCGTTCTAATTTTCATTTCTATGATGATGAGTGATGTTGAGCATCTTTTGTGTATCTGTTGGCTATGTGCATATAGTCTTTGGAAAAAGATCTATTCAGGTCCTCTGCCTGAATTTTAATTGGATTTTTGGTGTTGAGTTGTGTAGGTTCTTCATATATTTTGGGTATTAATCCCATATCAGAGATATCAGTTGCAAATATCTTCTCCCATTCAGTAGGTTGCCTTTTTGTTTTGATGATGATCTCCTGCACTGTGCAAAAGCTTTTTATTTTGGTATAGTCCCTATAGTTTAATTTTGCTTTTGTTTCCCTTGCCAGAGGACACACATCTAAAGAATTTGCAGAGGTTGATGTCAAAGAAATTACTACTTGTATTCTCTTCTAGGATTCTTATGGCTTCAGGTCTCACATTTAGGTCTTCAGTCCATTTTGAGTTTATTTTTGTGTCTGGTGTTAGAAAGTGGTCCAGTTTCATTCTTTTACATGTAGCCATTCTATTTTCCCAACACCACTTATTGAAGAGACTGTCTTTTCCCAATTATTTATTCTTTTTTGGGGGAGTTGTTTTAAAGATTTTATTTATTTATTTGACAGACAGAGATCACAAGTAGGCAGAGAGAGAGGAGGAAGCAGGCTCCCTGCCGAGCAGAGAGCCCAATGTGGGACTCGATCCCAGGACCCCGGGATCATGTCCTGAGCCGAAGGCAGAGGCTTTAAACCCACTGAGCCACCCAGGCACCCCCCAATCATTTATTCTTATGTCCTCTATGTAAATTAATTGACCATAAAGTTAGGTTTATTTCTGGGCTCTGTATCCTGTTCCATTGATCAATGTGTCTGTTTTTGTTCCACTAGCATACTGTTTTGATTACCATGGCTTTATAGTCTATCTTGAAATATGGGATTGTAATACTTTCAGCTTTGTTATTTTTCAAGATTGCTTTGGCTATTCAATATGTTTTGTGATTCCATACAAATTTCAGGATTATTTGTTCTAGTTCTGTGAAAAATGTTATTGGTATTGTGATAGGGATTGCATTAAATCTGTAGATTACTTAGGTAGTATGGATATTTCAACATTTGTTTTTCCAATCCATGAGCATAAAGTATCTTTCTATTTGTTTGTGTCATTTTCAGTTTCTTTCATTGATGGTTAACTTCATCCTAGGTATTTAATTCTTTTTGGTGAAATTGTGAATGGGGTTGTTTTCTTAATTTCACTTTCTACCTCTTCATTATTAGTGTATGGAAATGCAACAGATTTCTCTATATTAATTTTACTTTCTTTACTGAATTAATTTGTCACTTCTAGTAGTTTTTTTGGTGTAGTCTTTAAGGTCTCCTTTGTATAGTATCATGTCATCTACAGATGCTGAAAGTTTTACTTCTTCCTTATTAATTTGGATATCTTTTTTTCTTTTTTCTTATCTGATTGTTGTGGCTAGGACTTCTAGTACTATGTTGAATAGAGGTGGTGAAAGTGGAAATCTTTATCTTGTTCCTGATTTTAGAGGAAAGACTCTTAAATTTTCACCATTGAATATGATGTTTCTGTGGATTTTTCACATATGGCCTTTACTGTGTTGAGGTATGTTTCCTCTAAAACTACTTTGCCATGAATGGCTCTTGTGTTTTGTTTAATGCTTAAGATTGTAAAGTGATTTCTAGAGAAATCACTAGATTTTGGTCATATTTTCTGACCAAAAAGAAATAATCTCTTAATCCTTACATCAAGTAGCCAAATAATAAATATTTTTCTCATATCCATACTTCCATACTTCTAATTCTTCAACCTCATAATTAATGTGCATCCATCTCCTCCATTTTGTGTGTGTGTTTTCTTCTTCCTCCTCTTCTCTTTTTCTTTCTCCTCTCCTTATTTAAGATTGATTTGGGTTCTTCAGTGAATTCTTTACCTAATAATTGTTCTAGTTAGAGTGAGGATAAGGGCTAGCTTAATAGGCTTAGCATACTATAAATTCAAATCTGACAATGCCAAGATACAAAAGTTCTGATTAACTCTGCATCAGGATCTGATCTTCTACGCATTGATTTAAACCTTATCAGGAAAAACCACAATATAGTGCACTTAGTTGAGAACTGAAGCTAGTTGTTGATAAAAGTTAAGGGAAGTTAAAAACAAAAAAAGACTAAGAGACAAATACGGTATGAGTGTACTTTTGAAGTATCTAAAGTTATCAAGTTTATGGAAATAGAAAGTAGAATGCTAGTTGCCAGAGGCATGGGAGAAAAGGAAATGGTTTTCAACGTGTTTTTTAACCACAGTTAACAGTTAATCAACCAATCATTGACCTATAAAAATAATTTATTTCCTCAAAGTGTATTCATTTGTTAGAATGTGACAAGAAGTACTTTTAGTTATCTTCATTTTTCTCAAATTCAGCAACGCTTCACTATTCTAGAAATCAAAATATTATAAACTTTTATCTTGCAATTAGAAATTAGGTTTGAAATAAAAAGTCTTTTGGGGACAAGTATGACATTTACTTAAGTTCCTATGAAATTTTTTGACACAAGTTTCTTTCTTTTTTTTTTTTTTTTATTTACTAATACGATGGAAACAGAAACCCAGAACCCAAAACTGAAGGTAATCTATGACTATATGACACAGGAGAAGAAAAGCTCAAAGTCTGGGATAGAGGGAAGGAGAATATGTATGTTCTAAAAAATGTATTAAAATTAATCTTGCTTTAGTTTGATTTAGTTACTATTGTAATTAATTTTTATATTAAAATAAAAATCATGTGATGCCTGGGTGGCTCAGTCAGTTAAGCATCTGCTTTTGGCTCAGGTCATGATCCCAGGGTCAAGCCCCACATTGGGCTCCTTGCTCAGCAGGGAGCCTGGTTTTCCCTTTGCCTGCCTCTCCTCCTGCTGTGCTCTCTCTCTCTCTGACAAATAAATGAATAAAATCATTAAAAAAATCAATTGCAGTTTGGGATTACATGAATTTAAAGTGACCAAATCCAAGTTTGAGAAGCATTTCCTAAAGGCACCAAAGAAAACAGCCATCTAATTTGTAACTTTGCTAAGGAAGCAATTCTACCCATGCGTTATTGTGAGAAACACATTTTGCCATTATAGCTTTGGGTGTTTACCTGCTGTGAGATCTAAAAATTTTAACCAAAAGTACTTTGAAGTATTCTATATTTCAAAGTTTTAAGAACTTAAGTATCATAAACAGTTTATCTGAAAAACTCATGGTTATGTGCAATATAGAAAGGAACAAATAAAGAAACGAGAGATCACACACCCACAGAAAAATCACACACACACACCCCTACATAGAAAGGCCTTAGACTACTAATTCCGTAAACTAGAGCTCATGTACTGTATATGCATGAGTGTCCTACAGTTCCAAGATCTTTAGTTGGCTACCCTTGAAAACCAAAGATGTACCCTTGCCTGAGTCTAAAGGCAGACCAAGGTCCCAGTCCGAGAGAGAGAGAGAGTGTTAATTCTCTTACTCAGTTTTTGTTCTATTCAGGCTTTTAACAAATTGAATGAGGCCAACTCACATTGGAGAAAGTAATCTGCTTTTACTCCGTTTGCTGATTCAAACATTGAATTTTATCTAGAAACACCGTTATGGACCTATCTGGAATAAAGTTTAACCAAATATCTGAGCTACTCATGGGCAAATTAAGTTGATAGATAAAATTAACCTCTACATGTACCTTGTCAAAGGAGAGCACGTCATTTATTCATTGTTTTCTTATTCAGACTATCAAGTTTAAAAATTTGCAAATCCAATTTATGGCATATGAGAAATAAAACTTGAAAGTAGGTTAAGATAAGTCTCACTGATAGTTAAAACAATAAATATATTGAATGTTTAAAGTTGAGAAAAGCAAAAAGAGCATTTTTAGGAACAATTATTGAGCTATGGGCCAATATATTAATTGCTGTTAATAAGTAATAAAAATAGTTCTATTATTTTCAGGACAGTTAATAATATTTTTAGAACAAAAATTATCTCAAAGCATTAATTTATTAAGAATTTAATATTTAGAGTGATACATTTTATTTACAGAAAAGTAAATTTTCCCGGTCAAGAGTAGAAAATTTATACATTATTTGGAAAGAATTCAGGTACAAATGTGAAAAGGAAAAAAATTCTCTGAAGCTATGCTTCCCATTACTATTGAAATGCTACAGTTGCTTTAGATGAAAGTGACTAGTTTTGATATATATTATTTATCTGTTATGGAAGCTCTATTATATAACACTATCATAAAAATTTAAAAATATAAAAGAAATTGTAATATGTATTTTAGATCTGCTAGATGTTGATTATGTAAAAAAAATGCCAAAACAGTTTTGCAAAAATCAATGCATTGTTTTAATGCTCAGAAATCGGGGCACCTGGGTTGCTCAGTTGCTTAAGTCACTGACTTTGGCTCAGGTCATGATCCCAGGGTCCTGGGATGGATCCTCGCATCGGGCTCCCTGCTCAGCGGAGAGCCTGCATCTCCCTCTCCCACTCCCTCTGCTTGTGTTCCCTCTCTCACTGTGTCTCTGTCAAATAAATAAATAAAATCTTTTTAAAAAATTAAAATAAAATGCTCAGAAATCATGGTTATTACTTCTTAAGTATGTGTCATAGGATTCATTTATATACATGGAGGAACCTAAAATGCATATTACTGGGTCAAAGAGGTGAACTAGAAGCCTCTAAGTGAAAAAGCTATATACTCTATAACAACTATATGACATTCTGGAAATAGTAAACTATGGGACAAGGAAATATCAGTTGTTGCCTATAGTGGCATATATGTGTGGTTGGTGGATGCAATAGGGAGATGAATGAGTGGAGCAGAAAAGATTTTTTAAAAGATTTTATTTCTTTTTTTTTTTTTTTTAAAGATTTTATTTATTTATTTGACAGACAGAGATCACAAGTAGGCAGAGAGGCAGGCAGAGAGAGAGGAAGGGAAGCAGGCTCCCTGCTGAGCAGAGAGCCCGATGCGGGGCTCGATCCCAGGACCCCGGGATCATGACCTGAGCCGAAGGCAGAGGCTTAATCCACTGAGCCACCCAGACGCCCCAAGATTTTATTTCTTTATTTGACAGAGAGAGAGATCACAAATAAGCAGAGTCAGGCAGAGAGAGAGAGAGGGGGAAGCAGTCTCCCCGCTGATCAGAGATCCCGATAGGGGGCTGTATCCCAGGACCCTGAGATCATGACCTGAGCCGAAGGCAGAGGCTTTAACCCACTGAGCCACCCAGGTGCCCCATCATAATGGACTTTTAAGTCAGTGAAAATATTGGACACAGTATTATAATGATGGCCATATGTCATTATATATTTGTTCATAATCCATATAATGTACAATGTCAAGAGTGAACCCTCTAGTAACTATGGACTTGGGATGATTATGATGTGTCAATTTAGGTTCATTCTTGGTAACAAATGTACCCTGCTGGTTAGTGATATTGGCTAATGGTGGGAGGGGGGCAGCTATGCTTTTGTGGGAGCGGAGAGTGTATGAGAGTCTCTCTATCTTCTTATCGATTTTGTTGTTAACCTAAAACTGGCCTAAAAATAAAGGATTAAAAAATTGGACAGGAAGGGTGTACAGGAGAAAATCAGATTGACAACAAAGTCTTAGAGAGTGGGAATAAGAAAAGGAGACCATACCTTCAAGAACTAATAAATGGAAGGAAGAGATGAAATTGTAGGTTTTGATTGTGGGCCAAAGAGAAAATCACCTTATCGTCTAATAGTGTCAAATCTCTCCCATTCTAGGAGGAGAGAATAAAGGAAAGAAGTGAATTTGAACAATCTCCTATAGAAAGTGGGTAAGATGTGCTTAAAGTGGCACCTCAATGTAAGCAGCAGAAAAGTGGGTGAGGATGAGCTTACATTCATATAAATTTGTAGATTAAGGGAAGGAAATTTAAGTAAGACTATGCATTATCACCACAGACTTCCTAATGAAGCACTCAAAAGTTTCCTTTTCTCGCAATCTAGGGTTGAGTATAAAGTTGGAATACCTGCAGAAGAAAATTGATGGGGCTTGGGTGGCTCAGTCGGTTAAGTGTCCTACCCTTAGTTTTGGCTCAGGTTGTGATCTTGTAGTTGTGGGATTGAGCCTTGTGGCAGACTCTGTGCTCAATGTGGAATTTACTTCAGATTCTCTCTCTTTCTCAAATAAATAAAATCTTAAAAAAAAAAGAAGAAAATTTAAATAAATTGTACACATGGGAAAGTAAAAAGTTAGTGGGTGTATCAGTTTCCTTTTGCTGCAGTAAAAATTATACTAAATTTAGTGACTAAACTCCAGAATTTTAGTACTTTAAGTATAGTTCTATAGGTCAGAAGTCTGGCATGTGTCTCACTAACTAAAATGAAGACATCAGCAGGGCTTTGTTCCTTTCTGTTCTAGACCCTAAGGTGAAAATACTTCCTCACCTTTTCCAGCTTCTAGATCCTGCCTGAACTCCTTGGCTTATTATCCCTTTCTATCTTCAAAGTCAGCAATGGCTATATAATACTTTCTCACATCTCAGTATTTCACATTTACACCTCTGTCTCCATCTTCCACATTTAAAAGATCCTTGTGATATATTGGACCACCCAAATAATCAAGGATAATCTCTCTATCTTAAAGTCAACTGATTAACAATTTTAATTTAATTTGCTACCTTAATTCCTCTTTGCTATGTAACCGAATGTATTTATGGGTACTGGGTATTAAGAAGTTGGCATGTTTGTGAGACCATCATTCTGCCTATCACAATGGCTGATGCTTAGGTCAACCTGAATTTAGAGATTAGGAATTGAAATGATGCTAATCTTGGAAATTTACACACCACAATAAAGGGATAGAGGAAGCCGGTTTTAGCATGAATTCAGAGTTCAGATTTGTGTTTTGGTGAAAGGATAGGAGTACAGAAAAATTAGGTGGTAATGAGAGAGTATGTTGCATAATGAGCCATGGTGTCTAGTCCTTTTAGCAAAAGACACTAGAAAAGGAAAAGGCTGATAGACTGTAGGTGGTGGGGGCATGGGGTAGAAAAAGAAGGAAAAAACGAACTGGCAGTGAGATGAACTCTCTGTGAGATGAAAAAGTAGCTATGATGTATTTAAGGAAGTGAAAGTCAGAAAAATTATATTAAGGAGTAGGATATTTGAATTTAAGATCCCAAAGTTAGACTATTTCAGGGGGATGAAAACTTCCAGGACATAATCATGGATACAAATAGTTAAAGAACAATGGGAATTATGGCCATTGAAATGGAGAAGTTCAAATATCTGTAAAGTTATAGTGTTGTATGGACCGTTCATAATATACCCTGAAGTCATCTGTGATGATAGCTGACCTTGCAGTAGAAAGATCATGAGACTGGTGTAATTCCTAATGATTGAGGGAGAACTCTCAGAAAAGTCGTCAAATACGGAGGTACTTGTAGTAGAGGTACAGACTGACAACAGAAGAAACAAATAAGCAGGGATTTGTACTTGACTATAGGTAAGAAATGATCTGGAGATAGCATAGCTAATCAGAAGAAAGCTTCCTCCTCTTCCTGGCCCCAAAATACAGAAAAGAAATGAGAATAAGGAGCCTCCCGATAAAAGCTACAGAAGAAGTTGAAAACTTTGGGTTGAGTTATGTTATAATTAAGGCGCAAAAGTAAAGATGCAGGGATGTTTGTTTACCATAGAACAACATTTGAAAAGGCCTAATGGAAAGTTTTTCAAGGAAAAGCTACATATATGTATTAGGGGTTTATGGCACCAAAGAGAAGAATCATGGGGCAGTATTCCAAGCAGGTGAACTTAAAGACTCTAAGCTACTGGTCTTGTTAAGTGATGACAAAGGATAGAAATGATGATGAAGTTTTCAAAGGGAACATTGTAAGAAATTTACAATAACATGAATGAAAACAGAAACATTATTGATAGTAGGAACATGATCATGTTAAGAGTTGATGGTAATCTTTGTAGACTTAGTAATAGTCCAATGTCTCATCCATAGGGAGTTTAATTACATTGTTGAAAGGAAGGATGGAAGGCAGAGAGGGAGGGAGGGAAGTGGGATTCAATAGAGAAAAATGAGAAAAAAAAACAACATTAGGTTATTTTCTAGTGTTATTATGAGAATGGATTCATCCTAGGGTGGTTTCAACACAGCTCCTGATGCTATCCTTTATTTCTGCAGGAAGGCACTATAAAGCAAAAAAACTCTGATGGTTGTGTTTTTAAATACTAAAATGTAAGTCTTAAAGTTAGGCCATGTTAAACTAAACATCTACCCAAGTGAGCATATTAATGTGTATGCACACACACATACAAAATAAAGTCTTATTATATCATAAAATTATATTATATTATGCTATATTATATCATATCATATCATATCATATATATAATGTTTTCGTCTTTGAGATTTCCCTTTTAAAACTGGCATTCTGGTTTTTCTAGCTGAGTATTTGTTCACATAGAGAGATAAGGATGTGATTATTGACGGAGGAAAAGATAGTATCAGTAAGGACCTGCTTTGAAGAATGATATGAAGCAGTGGGGTGTGCGTCTCTCTTTGTAGCTACTATCACTCCTAATGGTATCTCTATGCATTTACTACAATAAGAAAGAAATGCAAGCTTTTACAACCTCTTACTATCTGAATAATGAGTTATAAACACTTCTGATCACATTAATGCTGCAGGAAAAGTGAACTCAGTGAGGAAAGAATTAAAAAAAATGATTTTCCTTAGATTTGGAAAGCAAATTTGGAGTTATTAGGATTGTTTAATAAATTTCTGCACACAGTGGGTATTTTTAAATTATAAACAGTAATTATATGCCATTTGATATTTGGCATATATTTATAATCAAGAGGGTTTGGACATTTTCAAAGATATTTTTTAGCTTTATATAGGAAGAGGTAGCAGGAAGAGGGAGGTACAGTATTACAAATTATTATGGAAGATGCAGTCATCCAAGATCCTAAAATAGCTGAAGCATTAAATGAATATTTCCAAATACATTTACAAGGGAGAACATTTATGACTACCTATTTTATATCAGAATTATTATGGCCAAGATAATAAAGAAGATGGAAAAAATTCAAGCCTCTGAATTTTCTTAACTTGGTTGTGCTGGTAGCACATGTCAATACTACAAAAACTTTTATTAGGTTTAAGTGCATTTCTTTTGACATTTCATGAGTAATTGAAAATAAATGTGTAGCACTCAAGTTTATATAGTCAGTCTGCAACCTCAGTGTTCACTAAATAAATGAATTATCCAGAAAACATTTTTCCCATATCTTGTGAACATGGCATTATTGGTCCATAATAACATGGTTATTGATCTGATTTTTCAGTACAGGAGACTGATTACAGTGGTTTCTTATTCCCTTGCCTGTATCTTATTGTAAACAGTGATGTTTACAATGCTAAAGATTAACCAAAAGGGCATTTTCCCCCATAATTTGAATCATGACTTTTATTGCTTGCAAAAAACATGAAAAAAATCAGTTGAATTAATCTTCTCTGTTTAGTTGGTATGAGACACAACAGAAGGAAAAATAAAATGACATCATCAAAATTACTACTCTTAAAACACAGTTTGGTGTGGCCCATGACCTCTTTTAGAGAGTCATAAAACTAATTTACTGAGATGGAAAAAATTTAAAAGTAAATGAAATCACAGGCAAACTTGACTACCTCTTTATTTGGGTTGTGGATATATGTATATTAATTACAGATTTTAATTGTTTCCTTTTAAGAATTGTTTGAAGACTGATCTTTTAATATTTTTGTTCTAATATTTAAATTTTTCCTTTTTAAATGAGAAAGATGATGTTAAAAAAATGGAATGTGACATTGAAAATACCATTCAAATTGATTAGAACTACCGAAGTAATAGCCATTAATTCACATGGTATTTTTGTTGTTGTTGTTGTTGTTCATACAGTCTTTTAAAGCACATAGTATGTTTAACAGCCTTCTTAGTATTTATTAGGGAAGAAATGCTTGACTGAAGTCTTGAGAAGTTTATAGTCTCTTTGAGGAGACAAACCTACATATGTAAAGGGAAAAGCCAGCTAAGGAAGTATGTGGTAAAATCTTATATATCCAGATTTCACAGACTGAAAATGAAGGGAGGTGTCAAGCATCCTAGGAAAGTTTCTGAACCTGCTCCACCAGAATTGCTTCTTTGTCATCACCCAAAAAAATCTTGTAAAAAAAAAAAAAATCTTGTAGAAAGAGGTAGAATACTTCATAGAGAACAATATGAGCAAAGATGTATGTGGTAGAGTCTTTTCATTACATCAGAGGAACCACCTTAATTAGTAGAATATCTGAGTGAAATGACCCTGTGGGTAACAGAAGATAGGAAGCTGGATTAAAGATGAGAAATCCAGGGTAAATGAGCTTTCATTAGGTCTGAGTAAAGGGAAACTAAACAAAACAAACAAACAAACAAACAAACAAAAACAACCCAGAAACCAAGGTTGAGCCTAGGGGTTACCTATTTAGTGGGTGGGAAAGGAACACAGCAAAATATTCTTCACAGGACCAATCATAATTCATCATTACCGTGTACATATTATATACCAAAAAGACTGCCCTAGGCACTGAAGATTCAGCAAAGATGAGAATGTCCTTGCCTTTGAAGAGCTAGCTTACTGTGTAGTGAGAAAGGTAGACAGATGAACAAATCATTCAGCCACTTAATAGATACAATCACAGTGTGCCTAAAGGCTATAAGGGAACAAACACACAGATCAAAATGCCCTTTCTGTCTGGGAAGATGAGAGAAGACCTCATTGAGAAGTTGACTTTTGAGTTCAGTCTGAAAGGATGAATACTGATTTGAAAATCAGAAACAAAGGGGACTAGAATCCCAAGCCTGGAATTAGCAGGTACAAAGAAATGTTAAAACAGGTTGCAAGTTCAGATTACCAAATATAGCTAAATTGAACTGCAGCCCAGGAAACGGATTGGGGAATCATAGGAAGAGAAGTTGGCTCAAGCAGGGATGGATCATGAAAGGCTTTGCTTAGATTTTACCTTAAGATGCTAAGGAACCATTTGAGGATTCAAGCATTTTAAACTGTGTAATGATGCTGTCAGATACTGCACTTTGAGCTGTCACTTCACCAGTTGTGTAGAGGATGAGTTACAAGTCAGGGCCAGAGTTCAAGACTCTGATCTGGTGGCCTTGATAAGCAAAGCTGAGTAGAATCTACTTAAATCATTGGCAGTCAAGAAGCAGAGAACAGTGAAAAGCTTTAGAGACAGATGAAAGCTGGCGGCAGTTACGTGTGGGTAACAGGGAGGATGAATTACAGAATGCATTCTAAGTTTTGACTTTGGGGGTCTAGAACCAAATATGGGTATAGCAGTAAATAAGGAGGAGAAGGATAAGAAGTTAGTTTTGGTATATAATCAATGGATCAAGCATTTATTTTGCCTTTATCGTGTGAAGAGTTTTCCATGTAGGGAAAGTTTCTATTTAGAGATGATTGTTAACAAATGCAGAAGGGATAATAAAATTAGAAAACTCACCACTTTGCAACGTTTAATAAAATAATAGACCTAGTAATGATGATCATCGATGAATATAGTAATGAGTTTGATATTGATAGTGCATTTCTTAAGAGAAGTCTAGGATGACATCACCTGAACTGAAAATAAGTTTCAGCATTACTAAAAGTGGTCATATATGCCCCATTATGTGATGCAATGGGAAACATAGAACATCACATATCAAGTATTTTTCTATTTAAAAAAAAAATTGTCCTATAACTTATCAAGAATTTACAATTAATTACCAGTTTATAGGAAATAATGAGACTATTAGAAAAAGTCAACCATTATCACAAAGAGCAATCAAAGCAATGCCAAGAAAAGAAATATGGAGTGAAGGCGATGGTAGAAGATTAAAAAGAGATTTCAGAGGCACAATAATTAAATGCAATTTGCAGAACTTAAACATAGACTCGGTATTATTCTACTTAATATTTATTGTTAATTTTATTGGGTATGTTGTTAGGGATACAGACTGATCAATTTACAAATGGAAAAACATAAAACCTTGGGTTTTATTTAACATGACACAAAATAAAATAAAAAACTTTGTGGAGGATGGGTAAAATAAGATTGGGAATGTTTATCTCTGAAGCTTAGTGTTGGGCACTGGATAGATGAATTCTCTTTGAAGTCCTCTCTGTTTTTATGTTTGAGAATTTCCATAATGAAAAAGAGAAAGCAGTTTAAAGCAGGTCAATTCTAAGTGTTCACCAGATGTGCAGGTGTAGATTTTCAGTAGAACTTAATGTGAATAGATATTCAAATTACTTTTGAATGAAGTGTGCTCTAGAAGTTTATGCAGAGTGCGGAGGAAACTATAGTCATCTGAATTCTAGGGACAGCAGAAATGGAGCAAGAGAAGTTAGTAGAAGATACTAAAAAGGATCAGAGAGATGGGAAGAAAATTGGGATAATGTTATAAAAAAGGGAGAGTCTCCACATACCTAATATGTCATACAAGGTAAGTATTATACATTAGAATTTCAAATGATATTCTATCATTGGTAAATATATTGAGAGGAATTTTAGCGGAGTGATCATGGAAAGAAGAGAAAGGATTAGAAAGCTAGAGAAAAGGGTTCATGAGTGGACTAGAAATGAGACATTGTAATTCTTTGTATCCTTTCAAAAAGATTGGCTCTTACATTTTTCATTTTTCAAGTAATGTTTACTTTTATTTTTATTTGTTTTTTACTTTATTTGGTAGTAGATAAATGTGAGAGTCGGAGCCCTTGCAATTTGTGTGCATGAACATAGAATTTTGTAAAAAGTACAAAAAATAAGATGTTGACTGTTACTGTTGCAACTTCTATCCCTTTTCCCCTCATATATGGTGGTGTTTGAATGATCGCTAACATTTGTGGAATTCAACTGAAAGGAATTTGAATTGAGAATACTTTTAGTTTAGATTGAGTGGGATATATTATAGGTAGTCCAGTTGGAGTTTAAATTATTCTGGCTGTGCAGGCATAGGGACGGTTTAGAGGAATACTCCTTCCACCCACACTGAAAAATCATTGTGACACAAAGGTACTGTAAGCCTTCCCATGGTGCCTGGCCCTGGAAGCATGTAGAAAGTAGAAGAAAAGCAAAATTTAAGATGTAGAGATGCTAAAAAGATGTAGAGAGCTAAAAACGTAAAACATAATTGGTTCTCATCAATACCTGACCAAAAGCATATTCTGCTTGTCGGGAATATACTAGGTAATATAGTATAATAATATAATAATAATATACTAGATAATATAATATATATATAAAATCACAAAAATATCATATCATTTTTTCTATTTTGTGTGAAAATATAATTGATCCAGTTCCCTGTGTTTGTACAGCACAAATCTTTGGCACTACACGTAGTAGCTGTTTATAACTGCTCATGCTTAAAGGAAATTTAACAGAAGTGTTCCTAAATTTGACAATATATGCCCTTTAACCAGTAATGTTCTGTGAAGATATAACGGTAGAGTATGCAACCCTTAAATGATAGGAAAAAGATCCTTAGAAGCCATGGTAGGCAGGGGATTAATATAAAAATATGTTACTTTTCTTCATTTTTTGATATTTAGAGTATTTTGCTACTTTTACAATTGAGAATCTTTATGATTCCTTTTTATGCATCCAAAATAAGTGTTCATTGTCATACCTAATACTGCCATTATAATTTTATATTTTTGTCAAATAAACTTTTTTCATAAGAGCGGGATGTAAATATATATAGGAGTCAAAGAAGATGGCTTATTCAAGGAAGTGTAATAAACATTTACAAAAAAATAAAAATCATAAAACCTCTCATCTCTCTTAGTTTTTGCCCAAAGAAGAGATGAAATGGGCTTTTTAACAAAATAAATAATTTTCTTCTTAAAAATGTATTTTGAAAAATCTTAAGGTTCTCAGGACTAGTATAGTCACACATGCACATACAAAGGATATACATTAAAAATAAACTGTGTTTAGTTCAGATCTGATTATTGCTTTCTTCCTCTATTCGGTCATCCACCTCCACCTAACCAGAGAAGCATGTATCTCCTTCCTTTCACTTGTTTTTTTGTTGTCAAGTCTGGAAAGTAAAGGGTTGCCATATATAAAAATGAAATATTTTTAAAAAACAAAGAGAACAAGGTTTTTAAAAAGCAAAGAGAATAAGATGTAAGCAGATTGGAATGTTGCCTCTTTGGGGAATTTGAATAAAATACTATTTCTTGTTAATAAATCTAAAAAGTCAAATATGTAATGAAAGTACTTTGTTCCTTTAGGTCTCTAAAATTTTTGCTCTCATGACCACTGGGAGCAAATACTCTGTACCTACAAATACACTTTACAATAAATCAAAGATGTTTAGCCTCCAATCAGAAGATTTAGGGAAAAAAAGTTTTAAGCCAAGTGATAATATATCATTAGGATAAAAAATTTAGGTCACTATGGATTTAAAGGACTGATAATTTTGTAATTGATGCAATATACGATTTTCAAAAGTATATTATATTATATATTGATAAAACTATATTTAGAAGACCATAAAACTTTATGCCTAATTATTTATAGGGGAATATACATATTATTTGTATTATTATATATACATTATATATATGCACACATTATATTATGTGGGAATGTAAAATTATTCATGTTGTTTACTTGTGTCTTCCAAAGTTTATTTAAATCACTTAAAATAATTTTAGACAGATTTTATTAGTTTGGTTGTTATTTTTCAGGAGCGAGATATATGTTAATGTTTAATCCTGGATCCACAATTTAACCTAATTTATTTCTTCTTTTGAACTTGAAGTTTGTATTTCAAAAAAAAGCGTATCCTCTTATCTTTTACGTATATCTTTTACAGCAGTGTAGACGTAATTGCAAAAATGATAGGCTACTAATTTTATTTTTATAGTACATACCAAAGTTGAGAATTTCCTATTTCTTTTCACCAGTGCAGACAACCCAAGTTTGTCCCACAGTTTTTCCATAAAAATGTAACTGATCATTCTTCTTATCCTTTCTGATAGTGAAATGAAGGTAGATGCTAGGTTGCAGGACAGTTGGGAAAAATCACAGAGGAAGACTTGTGATAGTCCTGAGTTTAATCCTTAATCAGTTACTACCTTTCATATGATCATGGGCAAAATTACTCATTCAACTCTAGAGTATGATTACTATTTGAATGCTTTTATGTTCATTAATAATTAATATGAATTAGCTTTTTTTTCTCATTTTCAGAATGACAGTATAATGAAGACTTCATCTTCCCCTATGAATCCAACATCTCTTGTCACATATTTGGATAGGGGTGCTGTATAGGGAGACCTTGAATTATTAGTGAGCAGCCAACAAAATATTTATCATTAGCTTTCATTTTTCAGCATTATTTAAGTATTGTTATACTGTTGATATTAAAAGGCATTGATAGTATGAGTGAGCAGATTTCAAAGAAAGCAGCTGTCCTGAACTTTTGAGAAAGTTAACTAATTCATGATAAAGTGATATAATTGCAGGCCCTAGTTCATAACTTGATCCCGTAATGATGGAAATCTTTAGTAAAATATAAGTTACAGGTTTACATTTTAGTTAAACAGTTATTAGCAGCCAAAATATAGGCAGAATATTCTCTCTTATTTTAAAGAGCAGCATTCCCCTTTAGACCTGGAAATTACAGTGAAAATTTCTTACCTTATATAGCTAACTGTCTAATTTTGAACCAAAGTACAATTGCAAACATTTTTAGACTAAAATTTCATCACTCAGGTTCTCTGAAATATATGTGTAATTATCCTGATATACTCAGATGCTTATTATACTACTGCAGCATATATCTGCAATGTATTAAAATAGATGGCTTTTACAATAAAGAAGTTAAATAGAAATGAAGTTTTTGAAGTTATATTTGAATTCAAGGTTATCTTTCTAAAGTATTTCAGCTTTTTTTTAAAAGCATTTATCTTTGTGCCACTTGTTTTTCTTTGCCCAAATGCTGTGATTAATTGTTTAAACCAACAGAAACAATAATCTTCATTATTTATTCCATTACTACGGAGATTCCAGAGAATAAACTCTCTACTTTTGATTTTGGAACCATATATTATAAAGTCCCTGTTGCTGCAGTAATGAATTAATGTACTGAGGTAGTTCTCAAAACAGCTGGCAAATGTTGATAGAACAAAGAGTCATTAAATATCAGAAAGTTAAAAAAAAAAAAAGGTCAGAAGTACAATAATTATGGCCATGTACTGACCAAGAGTTAAACTAAAAAAGAATTGAAAGTATAACTGAAAGTATACCAAATAAACGCCATTATTATTAAAGCTAGTGGTTAAGTTAGACTGCCCTAGAAATCTATGTATATGTTCCATTATACTCTAGAACTTACCTAGTAGAATTAAAATTGATACCCTATGAAGTTAATGATAAGTAGCTCTCTAATTTTTTTCACTCCAATTTAAAGAACTACTTAGGGAATTAAGATGAAGCTGAAAAGTCGATTTACAGTTATCTCTCTAATGATAATTGTGTTATTTCATTTTTTTGGCTTCCATTTTCATCTTATATTTTCCATTCTCTCTGAATTTCTGAATACATAATGTAAATATAGAAATATGATTAAAAACTTTACTATTTTAGTTATTTCTTTAAAAGATAATTTTGACCCATTTTTTCCTCCATCTCATAGGCCTCTTGTTTACCAGTCTTTCTCACCCAAATTCAAATGTCCTGGGAAAAATGGATAGCAAGTAAATGCCTGAGATTGACTAAGTATAATAAACAGCTGCTAACGTGAGCCATTTTCAAAATTAGACCTGGCAAAAATGTTTCTTCTGTTTGTTTCCATATGAATACACTAGATGAGTAGTTACTATATCTTTATCAGCCAATGCCTTATATAACGTAATGCATTCAATATACAGTTATCAAAAGAACAGTAGGTGTTTGTGAATACTCAGTGAAAGAGGCACACATAGCCTTCCTTTTATAAATAGGCTTACTTTAGCTTTATATTCAATAGACTCAATCAAACATGAATTTATGTTCCACCTCTTTCTAGTCTACAGTACATAACTTCACTAAATAATTGTAATGTTCTATTTTTAACTATTTTATTATTTTTACCTTGACAATTAAATTTACTATTGTCCACTCATTATATTTTGAAGGTGGGAGATTTACTTCATTAAATAATGAATGTGAAATTTTACTCCAAGTTATTGCAGAGAGCTTAATTTATATCCACACTGGTATCTGTTATCTAATCTTACTTTCCACCTAAACTTACACATTTTCATTTCACAAAGAGGTAACAGATTTTTCTGTCTACA
The DNA here is from genome assembly GCF_002288905.1 of Enhydra lutris kenyoni. Taxonomy (NCBI): domain Eukaryota; kingdom Metazoa; phylum Chordata; class Mammalia; order Carnivora; family Mustelidae; genus Enhydra; species Enhydra lutris. The sequence continues at coordinate 36,384,716 of NW_019154087.1, read as the reverse complement.
TCAGGAATACTGAAACATTTTGATGGGCACTATTATGTTGCAAATCAACTGCCTTGAATGTGTCCCTTTAATTACAGAGGTAAAATGGATTTGTAGTCACCAATCCTTGGTCATGCTTGTATTTATGAGGTAGTTTTTTTTTTTTTTTTTTTCTTATGACACTTTTTTTGTAGTGAGTGAAAGGATGAATTATTTAGATTTTAAGTTTTTTTATGCAAATAGATTTTCTCATATTTCCTCCTGCTGCAATCTGCCCAGAACAAACATACTATATTATATGAGTAATTACACGCTAAATGTCTTCTTCTGGATGCAACTCTTTTTCTTTTTTTTTTTTTTTTAAAGATTTTATTTATTTATTTGACAGGCAGAGATCACAAGCAGGCAGAGAGAGAGAGGAGGAAGCAGGCTCCCCGCTGAGCAGAGAGCCCAATGTGGGGCTTGATCCCAGGACCCTGAGATCATGACCTGAGCCGAAGACAGCGGCTTTAACCCACTGAGCCACCCAGGCGCCCCTTCTGGATGCAACTCTTAATAGTACTTTTCTTGTGGGTAGTGATCATAGTTTGTATTTGCAAGTAGTCTATTAGTCCTTTAAAGACCTTCCTGGGATACAAACAGCTTGCTTTCCAAGGAACTCGTATGTGTGTGTGTGTGTGTGTATTTTAAACTTGAGCAAGATCATCTGAAAATTAGCACTGATAAATAAATATAAAATGAGATATCAACCCTATCCTGACAATTTATTATAAATTAGCAGCCCTCACTCCATTTCTGTTAGAAAATGCTATTTTTTATCTAACTTAAGTCCTTCAGATTATAGGTTAAGTATGTTTACTCTGGTTCTTTTCTCAGAGATAGTCACCATTATTTTGTATATAATCATAATGAAATCACTTCACTATTCTGTTTTGTATTTGTTGATGAATTCATTACTTCACATACAACTTATCTCTAATATTTAATAATAAATAACTACCTGTGAGCATGTATTAGGTGCTAATTCTGTACTTAGGACCTTGTCTGTCTTTTCTCATTATTCTTAAATACAGCTCTTGAAATGCAGATTATAATTAAAACCAAGCTTATATTACTTCACATGTCATAATCATAGCAATTATTCTCATACTTCTAAACTCTCTCCAAGATTCAAATGTTTATTAATTTTAGGCCTCCCAAATTTCTTTCTTTTTAAAAAACAATTATTTATTTGAGAGAGAGGGACAGAGATAGTGAGAGGGGGGTGAGGGACAGGGAGAGAAGCAGACTCCCCGCTGAGCAGGGAGCCTGGTGCTATGGGATCATGACCAGAGCTGAAGACAGGCACTTAACCAACTGAGCCACCCAGGCGCTCCAGGTGTCCCAAATTTCATCATTGTCTGATAAATATAGATTCAAAGCCAGTGTACTGGGTTGTTTTTGTTTGTTTGTTTGTTCGTTTTCATCTCACAGATGATGCTATAATTCAGCAGTGTTTCTGAGTGACTCATGTGCTCACTGGTCCTATTAGTTCCCTGGAAGAAGAAAATTATAAGAAATGCCACTAAGTATCTGTTCTCATAAGAAAGCTTGACTTTTGCAGTTCCACAATGAAAACACAAAAGATAAAAGTTGTATCCAGCCAGCTTATCTAACAAGACTGTTTTGAAGATTAAGTAATGTAGGCCAAGCACTTGCCACAGTAAATGCTCCATAAATAGCTGTTACTCTTCCTGCCTTGGGAGGTTATGGGTAATCACACTCATCCATTACTGCATCCCTACCTTTAGCATGGGTCCCAGTAAGGAAACGTTCACAAATTAAGTGTTAGATGAATAATGAATGTGAGGTACTGGAATAAAGGGAAGTTAGAGTATGGTGAATAATGTCATTGAGTGTCCATTAGGAGATGAATTTTGACTTTAACAATATGAGTGACATGAACTGAAAAATGCATTCCAAAGCAAGGGCCCATCATTTATTTATAGTTAAGATGAGAAAGGCTTATTGCTTAAGACAGATAATAATAGCACAACAGTGTATGCCATATGGTTATGATGTGGTATTTCCTCAATTTTCTGCTGGCCTTGAAGCTAATGAGTATTTACCTTCTTATATTTATATATAGTAACCGTTTTTGTCTGTACACTCTTTAGTATGAAATAGTGCTTTTGTTCTATGTATCACTGGTGACTAAAAATTAACAAAAGAGTAAAACAATATTTATTCATATTAAAATACAATTTTCAAGATAAATTTTATTTTTTCTGACAATATTGATCTCATATTTCTTAGGTAATTCATTTCAAGCATTTATTTGAAGTTCGATTACTTCTAGGATAGTGTTTTATAATTAATCATAGGCAAGGCATTATTTTTTGGTTTCCCTATTTGGCTATTTACTCTGTAGATAGAAAAATAAACTAATTGGTAATGTTACATTTAAACAATCTTATAAATCATTACCAGTTTAATGATTGTTATTACTCCTTTAAAAAAGACCTGCTCTGCATTGTAATTTAGTATGATAGACTCAGAAAACAAAAGTATACATGGTTTGTGTTTATTAACATAAAAGTTTATAAAGAGTCATAATTGGCCAGCTTTTCTGGTTACATTTTTTTTGACCATTACATCTTTCTGTACCTTCCTATTTAACTTCAATTAGGAACATCACACAAGATTAAAGTTTATTTCCTCTCCTAGCTCTAACACTAAATTGCTGTGACTGTACTCCTTCAAGTCATTGTCCAAATATCTTCTTATTCCTTTTAAAACATAAAGTTTGAACGTTGATGAAGACTTCTTAAACCAAAAGATACTACTTCTCTCAAGACAGGAGAAGACTACAGGAAAATTCAAACTGCCAAGATTTTTTTTTTTTTTTTAAGAATCACTCTACATGACTATTTTTATTTCAGTAAAATCCTGAGAACTAGATAATTAGTAAACATTAATGGCATACTTATAAGAAATAAACTCTAAGTGAAAATATTAATTGTAGCATGCAAAGAAGTAGTGAAAACAATACCGTTAGCTATAGCACCATGGGAAGATGGTAGGAATAATTATTAATGTCTGGAGATGGATTGCTTTGGCAAGCAGTAAATTCTTCATTAAGGAAGATGTTTAAACACTGACTAAATGAAACACTCTCAGGGATAACGTAGAAGAGATTCAAAAATTGAAAATTTTTTTTGTATATTTCTATAGTGTTCATGTCTAAACAATCACTGAATTATTCTAAGATTCTAAAAATAAAAATAAGATTCTGAAAGGTAAAAAAATTGCCACAAATTATCTATCTAAATATATGAATTAAAATACTAGTGATTTGTTCATTAAATTATTGAGGTAGTAAGAAAATCAAGAAAATGTAGTATTTCAAAAATGATTTTTTTGGTCTGAATATAATGACATTGTCACTTGTGTTGAGATTTTCTTACTACTTTATTTAATAACAGATTTAACTCATCTAACATAGATGACCTTTTCATTCTTGAAACAATCTTATTGCAAAGATTTAAAACCATATATATATATATATATATATATATATATATAATTATTATTTTTTTTTACAAACGTTTGAAATTTCCAGGAGGGATATAGTGGGAGAGAATTGGGCTTGACACAGATTTTGTTAAATTATATTATCATCTTAAATCTAGTTCATTCACTCTAAAGTTCATTCACTGTTTTTTGCCCTTTTATCAGATTGTACTTTATAAGTATGCTCCTCTATCTTTCAGTAAAATTATAATCTGTAAATTATGATTTGGAGAATTGAATTCTCAAGGCAGACAAGCTTAGGTCTAACTTCATTCCCTGGCAGTGTAACTTGAGCACAGTAGACTCTCTGAGTCTCAATTTTCTCCTCTTAGTTCTTACCTAATAGGGTAATTGTAAGAATAACATAACATCCCTTTAATCCCAAACAGTTTCTGGTTAATGACAAACTCTCATAATTGCTACCTATTATTTACTTTCTGTTTGGATTCTCTTTTTCACTTCCTTCCATGAGGGGGTCTATGAAATCCTTGACCTGAGATGAGTTTTGACTATTGAAAAAGAGAGAAAAGCTTAGAATTTTAAAAATACAGAGCAATTTGTTGGAAATAACTTCCTAAGAAAAAACAAACAATAAAAAAATGGTTCAGTGTATCTTATGTTTCATTTATCTTGCTTGTCCAAGTTGCCCATGGAAAAATATATCTCATAGTCTCTGTTCTATTGACTGTAGTCTTTTAAGGTAACAGTTTGAAATTTGGATGGCTCCATTAGAAAAGCAGTTTTTAGCATGCCAGTAAATTCCTAAAATTAGCTGTCATATTTTTGATATGTTTCCTAGATCAAATTGTTGCAATATAAAAGAAAAGGAAGAGAAAAAATCAATTTTTTTGGAATTCCCACTGCTTTTTCATAAATGGCTAGCTAAATTTTTATCAGTGAGATTTCCTAGTGCTCAATTAAAGTATTTTCCTTTTATTTTGGAGTGTAGAGAAATCTCTGATTCTCTACCAAAATAGTAAATAAGAATGAAATGCTTTTCATGAAACAACACAGTCTAATGCAAACATTGGTATTTATCTCTGGCCAAGAGCACATTTTGACAATTTCACTTAATTTTTTTGACTCAAAGATTATTTTGACTTCTCCTTAGTTTGGTTAAAATGGAAAAATAATGGACTATCCCATAAAAATAGTAGTTCTATTTAGTTTTAACTTTTGCATTCAGTGAAACACAAACATGTTTAAATACAAATTCTAAAAATGGGTTGGATGTTTAATAGTATAGTTACATGAGAACAGGACTTCACATTTAAGACAAACTTCTCTATGTAAAATGTGAAGCAATGAAGGAAGAACATATTGTAAGAAATGATCTGTTACATGCCCTGGAATGTTTTAGAGAAATGGAAAGCTTTACCTTCAAGAAACAGTCTTATGGTCAAAGAAACCAAGAAATATTTGGGTTATAATATGATGAAAAATAAAATCAAATGAAAACTTTAACCCTTATATATGAAAGCTTCAGGACATATGAAAAAACATGTATTACCCTTATCTAGAATTTCCGTTGAGATAATTGATAATATCCAATCCATCCAATTTTTTCTAAAGGCAGATCCACAACAATGCATATTCATTTTAAAGCCAGTAAGATTTATCTAAAATTTGGGGGAAAATGCATGAGAAAACATCATTTTGGATGCTAAGCTATTTTAATTAAAAGAGCTATAACTAATATGAGCAATAAGGAAGAGAATAAAACAAACTATATTTAGTGAAAATGGAAGGGAAATTAACATGATTTTTAAAAGAAGAAGCTATGTTTCCATCCATGTATAAGGTGGAATTGGACAGTGCTCTAATCAGATATTTCTGGAAAAAAAAAAAAAATCCTGACAGTATAATGCTATTAGTGCTCTAATCAGATATTTTGGAAAAAAATACATCATCACAGTATAATGCTAATATTTACTTTCTGTAAATACTATACAGTTTCACTAAATGAAAAAATGGAAGAATTTTTTGTATGTCTTCTTCCTCAGAGTAAAGATTCTTAGAATGTGGGTGTGCTGTGTGAAATGTATGTCTGTGTTCCTTTTCATCTTGACCTTGTAATAAATTTTTTTGGAGTAAGGTTCAAGAAGAGACATAACATTGTAACAACTGCTAGTCTAATATCAAGAACATGCCAAAGTGTAGTTCCCAAATCACTTTACATGTCCTCATTACTTTGTTACAAAAAGTGGCATAGTTGAATAATTATAGAGTCACTATATAGCAGCTCTGAGTGTATTCTTTATTATCCCATTGCCCTGTTAAAAAGCCTTAATGAATATGAAGCCGCTTGGCTGGGCCTTTCTTGAATTTGCTCCAAAAGGACATTTCCTGTCTTCTTTACAGAGGTGTTGAGAAGATAATTTAAGTTTAGGATACATGAAAATGCTAAGATCACATAAATACTAAATTACTAGCATCTCAATAATCAGAAAGCAGTCATTAATTATAAATATGTGTATATTCCACTATACTCTCTTCTTGTAATAATTATTTTTACCTATCTATGGAAGTTTAACTTTTTTACATTTTTCTAGAGTTATGTTATCAGCCTTGTGATTATATGCATGTGTGTTCTGCCATTTTTAAATAAATAGACAATGTCAGTATAGGCTCAATGTTTTGGAAGTCATTCATTCTACAAAATATTTACTGAAGGTAAAAATGTGCAGAGTATTTTGTTAGACATTATAAAGGAGGGAGAAATGAATCTTGCTTGAACACTTCAGAGTCCACGAAGTAGAATGAGACATATAATATAATATTGCTAAGACTCCTTCCCCATAACAAACATAGTGCTATGTTATTTCTAAACCTCTCAAAACTCAGCACAAGGAGCATTATAATCTCCATTGTGCAAGTCAGGAAATGATCCGCGGTCATACTGCTAATGAGGTAGCAGAGCTAAGTGAACAGCTCTGCTCTTTATTTGTTCTTAGCATATTCCAATTATATTTGCCTTAATAAAATTTAACTTCTTAATAATCCTGTATCTGTTTGTCCATTCCATCAGATAGTTTCTTTCAAGAAGTATTTTTCTGTTTGTACTACCTTATGAAATACTTAACAATTAAGTTACTTGCTCCTAAAACTAAGACTGGAACTTGGCAAACTCAGTAAATGCTAAATTAAGTAATGCATGGATTACTTTGGGAATGGGATGTTCTTTTTAAATATGCATCAAAACGTCATTCTTTTTCTAATATTCTTAGTGCAGCAGAACATTTCATATTTTTATGTGAAAGTACCAGTACAGGAAAAAAAAAAAAAAAGGCAAATAGTGTCAAATTCAAGGTGATAATAAAATTCTTTGCTTTTGAGATTTATCATAAAAAATGATAGTAAATATCAACAGATAATTTTGTTCAGTGGTTTTCAAAGTGACATTTTGAGAATTTGTAGTATTTTTGGTTGACATAATGACTAGGGAGTTTTACCAGTGGTTTGGGAACTGACTGTTTCAGGGGCTGATTCCAACTCTTCATGCTTTGACATAATATTGACCACATGAAATAAGGCATGGTGGGAGTATTTACACTGTGGAAATTAACAAAACACTACAAAATCCGGCCTTTCTTTTTTCCTTTCAAAAGACATCTGTTATGCAATACTGGCTTCCCTTGTGCTTGATGAGCAGAATCAAGGAATGTTTAATACCTTCAATTCTTAGGAGAGTTCCTCATGAGAAAGTACTGTCCTCTTTTTATAATTATTTGGGCTTAGACCCATCCCATGTACCATAAAAGGAAAATTTAATTTTTCGATGGTTTTAAAACAGTGATTTTTTTCAAGAGTGTAACTACGATGTAAATTGATAAAAGGCTGTTTTTTACTTAATTGCTATTTTAGAAAATCTATTGTCTTCTGTATAGTGGTGCCAATGCATTTATATCTTCAAATGTTTATCATTTTATCAAGAAAACTTTTTTTTTGTTTTTCCTTTACAATGTAGTCATCGCATTGTATTGATTTTTTTTTTTAAGTCAAATGTATAAGTAGTTATATGATCTGTGAACTCCATTTTAACCTATTAAAGGAACACTGATGTGGTTCGGTCTCTTCGTTTTACAGAGGAGAAAACATGCCCTGAAGTGGTAAAAGGATCTAACCAAGGTCACAGAAGTCAGTGACAGGCCAGGCTATTATTAGTTCATCTACTTTCCATTCACTTTCATTAATCAAGCGCTTTAGGTATTAGCCTAATTTGTAATAATAAATGTATGCTATTTGTGATAATGCACATATAGCTCTCTTAACTTACATCTAACAGAGACCTTGGTATCATTCTTCCAGATTTCAGCAGTATAATTTCATTTAAACCATGCCACATTCTCTTTTTCAATGACGTAGAATCCGTTTATCAGGTCAAAGTCCAGTAATGATGCTGCCACATTTAGACTTTTATTCTGTTTTTATGGTACCCCAGAAATATATCCTGAATTTCATATTTCAAATTAGCTTTAAGCTTAATGCATTTGGGAAGCCAGTTGCTTTGATTTGAAATGGCTGGCTCATGCAACCACCTAGGCACAAGATGCTTACCTGAATACTGTAGCTGATGTGACTGCTGCATATTAAGCTGAATTTTAGCTTCAACTGTTACCTATTAGTCAAACTGAAAAAAGAATGAAATGAAACCTTCTTTTTTCCCCAAGCTGCTGTGTCAGCTAAAGCAAGTGAAAACTGTGGGTTAGATGCATACAAGCGGAGGAAATGAGGACTATCACTGGAACTTGACACTGCACAATAAAGAAAAAAAAAAGTGGCTTTGTATTCTAGGTCCCCATGGGTAAGTGCCTATGAATATCATAGCAGTGCTATCCTAAGCAAGGTTATTCTTCTTATTCCAGTTTTCTCTTGCTCAAGGTCTCATCTAAGAGTAGACTGAAATTAGCATAATGCTTTAAAATATAGGTCCAGTGAATTCAGGTTAAATTTAAAACCTCTGGTTGATTTTTCATTAAAGCTTGCTTCTAGATTTTGTCATGTGCAATGAAAAAATGTTGCCTAAATATTTATCTATATATGAATTGGCATTCTTTAAAGTTGCTGATATGAAATATGTGTTCAAGTTCCAGCATTTAAAAGATTTAACATTAAAATCCCACATGTAAAGAATGCTTATCAAAATACTTCTCACGGTTGAAATAGAATCTGCTGGATCCTTCATTTATTATTATTATATCTCCATCATCAGTAGCTCTCTGATGGTACAATTCACACAGGATTAAAGGTAAATATATCAGGGCCCCCTGGATGGCTCGGTTAGTAAAGCGTTTGACTCTTGATTTCAGCTCAGGTCATGATCTCAGGGTTGTGAGATCAAGCCCAGTGCTGGGTGTGGAACCTGCTTAGGATTCTCTCTCTCCCTCTCCTCTGCCCCTCCCATCCCATGCTCACATAAGCACTCTCTCTCTCTTTCTCTAAAAATAAATAAATATATAAAAGTAAATGTAAATATGTTATCCTTTTGTAAAATGCAAACACTACATTCATGTAAATGTGAATCATGCTGTTGTTTCCTGTGTTACCTGGCATTATGATAATGTAGTAAACTGCTTTAATCTTTGCCTTGGTTTAATGCTCTGATGTTTTGTTTTTTCTTTCTGTGCAACTTGAGACTCTTTAGAATGTAAAGAATGTGTTATTTTGAATATGATTTTTTTCTTTTTTAAATAACGTGGGTAAAATGGGGTTTTTGATTCACCTGGTGTGCACTTCCATAGGTACCAGACCAGCTCAAAATGTTCCTCTTCCAGAGTCTTCAAGTCCTTCAAGGACTCTCAGAGTATTGGGTATACACTAATATAAAATACGAATCTCCAAATAAATGTTATTAGAACTGTTTACAAATTTATTTTTCTTTGGTACCATTTTATTGTAGGAGCATCTCCAAAGATATTCTTCAGTTGGTCAAATTTTAAATATATCGCTCTTTTACATCATTTACATTTTACAACATTTTTTTTTAAGTTTCAAATATGCCAAGGACCAGCTTCTCTATTATAATCTACTTTTTCAGTAAAGAGACATATTCTTTATATCTGGCACAATATTAAAAAGCTGTTTAACCTAGTTGATTTGACTCTGTATTTACCCATTAAGAAGATACCATTCCCCTTGACTTACACAGTTATGTAAATGATAATTTACTATAGGTAATGTTTTTAAAAAGCTGTGAAGAGAAACTGACTTTATGAATTTGACCTTTCAGATGACCTTTGATTATCAGACTTTTCCCCCATCATCCTGTGTGTTCATCTAGATCTTTATACATGAAAATAAAAAGCAATGACCCATAAAAATGGTTTTGCAGACTGACATTATGATATTACCAGATTTCTTGTAAAAGAGATTTATTTCACTGTGTGACCAGGTGTTGGGTAACTAAAAAGGAAGGTCTTCTCATGTTAAGAATAATGTTGATGAACGTGTGTGTGTGTGTGTGTGTGTGTGTGTGCGTGCGCGCATGTGTGTGTGTATATGAGTATACTCATGTTTTTATAACCAAACATAATACAGGGATTAAAAAAAAACGTGAAATCACTGAGACAAACCTTGTGCATTTCTTAAATTGAAGAACAATTTAAACTACTAGTAGGTGCAAACTTGCGTTGAAAAAGATTGGCTTTTGATTCCTAGCTTTTTCCATAATAGAATATTTTACCTACAGAAGAAAATAATCAGTAGAGAATACCAACTTGTTCAGGGAAGACTTGACCTTGAGAACAGATTAGATAACCAATTTCCAGAAGCTTAGCACAGTGTGAAAGCCTTGAATAAGGATGCTTAGAGGGGCGCCTGGGTGGCTCAGTGGGTTAAGCCTCTGCCTTCCGCTCAGGTCACGATCTCTGGGTCCTGGGATGGAGCCCCACATCAGGCTCCCTGCTGTGTAGGGAGCCTGCTTCCTCCTCTCTTTCTGCCTGCCTCTCTTCGTACTTGTGATCTCTCTCTCTCTCTGTTACATAAAGAAATAAAAAAATCTTAAAAAAAATAAGGATGCTTAGAGCTATATCCCAAAAAGTTGGTCTAAAGACCCCTAAATCCCTCTTGCACCAAGGTCAGGATTGTCCCTGAGTCTCTCAGCTATGCAGTTTAGAGAGGCTAGGAGCTAAGTAGCTGGGGGAGAACTAGAACCAAAGTCTTCTGCATCTAGTATTCTTTGAGAGTTACCGCCCCCAAGATATTAAGGTTTAGAGCCTTGAATCAGCAGCTTCTTTAGTATCTTAACAATGTATTTTATTATACTCCATCTTATTTTGGATAATTAAGTCATAATGAGATATGCACCTGTGTAAAATGGAGAAAATAATACAACATGCAGATTATTATTTAAATACATACATATACATTCACTGTGTAAGATATATAGATATATATCACTTAGTGAAGTCTGGCACATAGTAAGCCTTTAACCAATGAAAGGTACTAATTATAATAATAATTAACAATAATTATATCAATACATATTACTGAATATATACCGTCAGACATAGAATTATAATAGTGCTAGGAGTGAATCTTTATAGATACAGTTGTCAACATAGTACAAATACAGTACTCAAAAAGCCTTAAAATATATTTTATCTTTTAAAAATATCAGTTCTTTAAAACATTTTAAACAATCAAAAACAATTTTAAGTTCATGAGATTTAAAAATGTCTTAAAATTCTAATACTTAACCAAATGGAGAGAGGTTTACTTGGAAAGTAGATGACTTTGTGACATTTTCAATTTATATACTTGCAAAGTAACAAAGCAAAAAACAAAAACAAAAATAAAAACAAAACAAACACAAACTGAAAAATATTTAATGTTTTGTTTTAACAAACTTGGGAAATATAGCTCTTAACTTTTATTGTTATTTGGGGTAATAGTTAAGGACTCTGAAAAGGAATTAATTTCCTTTGTTTTGCCTAGTTCATTGCTTTCATTATATGCCAATATACCTCACACATTCACAGCTTGCAACTTTTTTGTTCTCACACATAATTTGATCCTACAAGTAGAGAAGAACTAATTGAGGTTATGAAAATAATGAAAACCTCAGTGGAAACAACTGCATGATGACATAATTCAGATTTCTAAAAAAGGAAAGGATAACATTAACAAGATATAGTTAAAAATGAATTTTAAAAACAAAATTAAATAGAAAAAGAACATATAATACCTGAATTCTCCTGAGTTTCAGATAATGAGGAAGGTTGTGGGGGGGAACCCAGAAATGTACAGGGGACAGAAGAGCAGCCAGAATAATATAACACTCTGAAATTTATGCTGTTCATCAGCAGTATTCAGAAGCATAAAAAAATGGAAGGGACAAAATCAGGATTATTGATAAAATAAAATTAGTATGTTGAGTAAGGTGTACTCCTCTTGGGGGATAAGTTTCATGTCTTCCTTATATTTATATCTCTAGGTTCTGCACCATACTTCCCAAATAGTTGGAGTCAGTCTCCTTGAATTTAATCAAATTTGATAATAAAATTTGATAGCAAGTTCTTATTTTGTGAAGGTAAGAAGGAATTAATGATAGAAAAAAAAGACACCTTTATTGATAATCCAGTAAAGATTAACTCTAATGAGGAAATGTTACTCCAATTTCAAACTTTAGAAAATATCTAAAAATTATTTTTTATACATTGTATTATAAATATCTTTTTCAAATACATGGAATAATACATTGACAAATGTGATTTCATTGCCATGGTTACTTTAGAGATCTCAATGATCATAGGGTAGTTTTGAGAATTGGAGAGTAAAAAAGGCAAGAAAAAAATTTAAAGCATTAAATTCAATTTTGTTAAGTTAATTATTCAAATTCATTTAGGTAATTAGAAGGAATTAGCCATAGTATCCATTATTCAATGACATGCTTTATAAGTATTCTATTTGGTTATAATCATTTAATTTTACTCGGGACAAAACCATTTTTTAAGAGGTCAGGAATATATAAATAAATATATCTGCACCTAAGTAAAACTGCCTTTTTTCTTTTTATATTTGTAGTTGTTTCTTAACTATTTGGTATTAAGTTGTTTTTTTTTTTTTAATCAAGACAGAATTGGCACTTAAGTAATTGTAATTAATAATGACTAAACAAGGGGATAGAGAGGTGATAGAGAGTTATCCCCTCAGTCATAATTATTTGCTCTGGATGATGTGTATTAAGCCTTGGGGAAAAGAACTGGACTCTGAATCAGGCTTTTCTAGTTCTTTGTGTATTGTGAACTCCTGTGGTGGCTTTATTGTGTCACATAACGACTCTCACTGTCAGTATATTCTTTTTTGGTTATAATTCTGGACTAAAAAAAAAGGACTTTTTTTTTCATATCTAGTAAAGGAATGAGAAAATGTTACTCAAATAGAACCTTACTTCTCTATGACGAAGAGAAGGGAGTACCTCCACACTGTAAGATTTAAGCCTTCCATTTCACAAGCCAATGTCAGGGAAGAACTGTCCATGGCCATGGTGTTCCTGTCCACTAATGTCACTGGGAGCCTTGTTAACCTGCGTTTGTTCAGCCAGCACCTCTCTCACAACTGCCAGTATTGCCTGAAGACTCCTGGCTACCACATCAGTTGAGTGCTTTTCAGTCTTTGTCATACTTGATATTTTATATAAAATGTTTTGTGTAAGAAGAAGGTATGTGTTCATTTTCTATAATCTGGAAATGCTCTCCATAGTCTCTATAACAATGCCTCCTCCTCATTTCTTCTTTCATCCTGACTGCTCTATGTTCTTTTAGATTGTTCCCTTTTCCATCCTTTTTTTTTTTTTTTTAAGATTTATTTATTTATTTACTTGACACACAGAGACAGTGAGAGAGGGAACACAAGCAGGGGGAGTGGGAGGAGAAGCAGGCTTCCCCCTGAGCAAGGGAGCCTGACACGGGACTCAATCTCAGGACCCTGGGACCATGACCTGAGTTGAAGGCAGACAGTTAACGACTGAGCCACCCAGGTGCCACTCCATCCTTTCAATATTAGTATTCTTCAGGTTCTGACATAAATCCTCCTTCTTTCTTATTCTACAGGTATTTTCAGGGTAATCTTCTATACTCCCATGGATTTTGTGACCCTATATTTGCTGAAGGCTCCTAAAATGACACTTGTAACTCAGACTTAGTCTTTATTTTCTTCAATTACCTACTAAATTTCTCCTAACCCACTAATCCATGATTTTTCCTACTCTTCATATAAATATCATGATTAGAGATTGGAAAAACCTCCTCAGCCTTTCCCTGACCTTTATCCTCCCACTTGGCTAACCACTAAGTTCTGTAGAATCTGCTTCTTGAGTCAATATGTTTCTCTTATCCCCACTGACTCTTCCTTCATGCCATCCTTCACTTCAAGCTTTATAGGCACTTCCTACAAGAAAATCTCCTGTCTCCTTAGTTGACCCTAGTTGTCATAACTTGCATGCATACTACACTTTGCTTTGTTCACTGTAGTAATTACATTCTGTATTATAATGGTATCCATACTTTACAATGTCCCCCATAATTTTATATATCAAAAATGACAGATTATGTTTACTTGTGTCACTAAAATATTTTCTGCATCTGACACATAACCTGGCTCATAACAGATACTTAAGTATTTGTTGAATATAACACAAATGTTATACATTATTTTTTCAAAAGACATTATTGCCTTTTTGAAAATGAGGAAACTGAGGCCCAGCAATGATAAGTACCACATCATCATACATAACACAACTAAGTTATGGTCAAACTCAAAGATTTTTCTACTATACCTTTCCACCATTTCTATTCATATTAAATCCTTTCCTCTCCATGTGAATGAATTTGGTTTTTGTCTGTCTTCACTCACCACATTCGTACACATCACACACACTTCCAACAGTTTGGCACATCCTTGTCTTGGAAACTTTTCTAGACTCTGATTTTTAAGTGATGCAGAACCAATTAATGCCATTGAATGAGAAATGACATTGAAGGACAATTCAAATTTAAGGAATCTAAGAAATATTTTAGCCAGAGATTTTTAAGGAAAAAAAAAAAAAAGGAAAAGAAAACCTAGAATTTAAGGCATTTTTATTTTCTGTATGACTTGCATTTCAGAAAGCTGATGGGTTGCAGTTTAGTTTACACATAAGTTGTTCCTAAAATACATATGTACATGCAGACTTTTGTAGCTTGCAAAAGGATGCCGCCAATTCCTCTTAAAAATCTACAGTCATGTCCTTATATGGAATTTAATATTCTATATAACCTATGTGAACCATAACAACTCAAGAAGATGTGCTAATGGATCAAATAATTCTTTATTCTCTTAATAAGATATGCTATTCCATTGTTCTTTAGTTTCTTTGTAAGGAAAAACTCAAGATGTACCTATATAATATTAAAAAGAACTCTTTAAATAAAATGAAACATTTCGTAAATGATAATTTCCTAATGAAACCACCACAAATTACAGTGGGGAAGTTAAATATTTTATATTTTATCTGAATTGCCAGACAAAACATTGATATGGATACAGCATACAGATAAAAAGTGATTTTTACCATGCAAAATGATAGATGGCATATAAAAATGTTTCATTTCAGTACTTCATGATTATAATCAAGATGTATACTCTTGGAATCCAGTTTTTAATTTTTGATGAAATTTAGGAAACTATAAATGTGAACACATAAATTACATTTTGTGACTTTAGAGTATTTGTGAAGGATGTTATGAACATCTGTGAGGTGTAGAATAATTCTCATTTACAAAAGGAAGAACTTTGTAACACATATTTAGTTTATGATCTTTTGTTAAAAGCTGTCAACTCCTTCTTTTAAGTCCGTATTCCACAGATGTTCATTAGACATCTACCCATTAAATGTTAACAAAATCTCTTCATTAGAAGTTGAATAGATTTAGAGGCAACTAAAAAAAAGGCAAGGCTTTTTTTTTTTTTTAAGCTTGAGTATAATCTGACTTTCCTATGTGTATAAATGTAACTCATATTTATTTATGATTATTTATTCTAAAAATATGCAGACCAATTTAGAAGGGCTCTCTGAGGCTGTGAAGAGCTTGCTCTGGAATCCTTATTTTCTCAGCCTCTCTAATTGAGGGCACCTTCGTACTTTCAGGGCACTTTACAGCACTGAGGAAAACCTAATAAGAAGACTCTTCATGTGCCATAACTATGATGAAATAAAAAGAAGAATCAGTTACACTACAAAGTGTCACACTCATGAAAGACTGGGAGCACATAGACTCAAATAGTCCCATGCTCTTGAGTTTCCTTACTTTAGAGCTATATCTTCTATCCACATCAAAAACTTAATGTATGAACCAAATTCATTATGATAAGATAAACAGTATTCATATGAAAAGGATTACATCATGATTTAAATAGTATAAAATTGCTTGTAGTTAAATGTTAGGCTAGTTACATTATAGAGACTAATCTCAGAATTTAAAAACTTCATTTAAAAATCAGTCAAGTTTCCTAAGACAGTTAAAAATAATTTTAAGAAAAAATAATTTTATGAACCTGGTTGTTTCTTTTTCATCAGATTTGTTAAGTGGAGATCATTGAAAACAACTTTCATAACACAGTGTGCATACTGTTTTACATTTTAGACTTTCATGTGCTAGATTTTCCTTCCTCTGTGAACTGGGAAGGATAGATTTTATAATTTTTGTTTTATGAATTAAGATGTCCAGAGAGGTTAAGTGATTGTGTTTTTTATAAACCAACAAATAACAAAGAATCTTAAAATCAAACATATATATTTACATATATATATGTTCAAATGAATAATATATATATATCAAATCAAAAAAATATATATATATATTCCTTTATCTGTATACAGTACTAATATGAAGCTTTGTTTAAAATATTGAAACATAGTATGAAAACTATTATGTGTAAAGAGATAGAAAACATTGTCATATGTAATTGGATCTAGCCCAGAATCTGCCCCTTAGTAGTCTGTAGCATTGCCATTTAACTTCTTTAAAACTAATTTTATTGTCTGTAAAGTGCACTAATAATACCTGTGTTATCTCAGTGACAGACAAGTTGTATATGTCGATACCTGGAAGGATTAAATTAGTTTTATTCATTCATTCATTTAATAATTCATCCATGCAATAAACATTTACTGAGTACATAAGTGTCCAGGCATTAATAGAGATATTGGAAATAAATGAATGGACTTACATAGTAAGAAAAAGGAATTTATAAATCATAAGACACTACTACAAATATAAACAACATAATCCATCAGAATATCAGACAATTATAGATATTTACCATTGGTGGGACCAGAGGCTGAAAGTGCTGAAGTAGTCCAGGCATGAAATGAGAAGGATTTGGGCTGGGAGGATGCTGACAGGAATGCAGAAGTGTTCATACTTATGAGTTACATATACTAAGTAAGAAATATATGGGTTGGGTCTCTATCAAATACTAAGAGAGGAAAAGAGAAAAGGCGACTATGATTTTAATCCTGAGGCAATGACAAAATGATAGAATCGTTAAGAGGTGGGCAGTTTTGGAGAAAGCACTGACAATTTCAGTTTGGGTCGGATTGATGCATATGAGATGAAAACAGATTCAAACTGAAGTTAGAAGAAAAATTAGCATCATACACTCGGAGTAAGCAGCACTTAGTACCAAGTTTGAAGAAGAATCAGATTTCTGATGCAATATTGAAGAGACCAAAGACCGAACATGAGAATCTGTACACTGGGATGAAGAATGGACAAAAAGAGAAAGAAAAGAAAATAGTGGTAATATCCTAAAAACCTGTAACTAAAAGGCAGTAAAAGAACATGTGTCACACTTACAGTAGAGAGGCTAAGAAAAGTGAAGAAAATTCTGAAGAAACAGAATTTTGTAATCAGGAGATTGTTTGTGACATCTGATAGTGTAGTGCAATAAAATTGTGGCAATTGGATAAAGGACAATTGATTAAAGAAGGAGTGGTTCAGGAGGACATAGTGACAGTGGAAGTTTGACAGCAAAATAGTGTCAAGTAGGTATAGGGAAGAAAGATTCAAATTAGTGAGAAAGGAATTAGGAAGATAAATGATGGACAAAGAGAAGGAAGAACCTGAATCCAAGAGAAAATGTAAGGGTTGCTGTGAGAGGAAGTTTTCTTAAGATATGATGAAACAGATTCTAAATCTCAACAAGAAAGAAATTTAAAAACTTGAAGGAATAGATGAGTGGTTCTACAGTTATACATAGGGAGTTAGAAGGTTTGGGGGATCAAAAAATAATGTCCCCAACAAATGGAGGCTTAATTTCAGCTTTATTGGTGATGAAAGTTGGATTAGAGAACATGGAGCATTACTTAGAATGACAACGTAATAGGCTACTTAATTCTGCACCTTGAAATGATATACACTCACTGACTTGCCTGAGGCACAACTGAACAACTCCAGTCTCTTCCCTGTTCCCTCAACCCCCAACAGCTCTGCTCCAGTGAGTTTACCACAAGGTAGGTCAGAATGTGTCTGCTTGTGGGCAGACTTACTCAAAAATTTAAAACAATGGAAGAGAGAGAGGATTGTATATATACTGAAAGACCAATTAAAATGAGAAAAGCAAGGATTGATAATACAGGAGAGTGTTTGTCCCTGGCAGGGAAGCAGCTGATGAATAGGTAATGTGCACTTAGGTAAAAGCCATGTTGCTACTAATATTCTAGACCTTAATGTAAGTGGTATGTTAATTAATGGGAGGGGAAATCTGTGGTGACAAACTTTATGAGAAAGATGATACAGAAAATGGAAGGAGTAACATGGTTTAAAAAACAACAAAGAATCTATTCTGAAGTAATATCATCACATGAAATCTGATTTCCAAATTTTCTCAAGCCCTTTGAAATATATAACTTTCTGTACAAGTATAAAGGCATGGTGAAGAAAATTTTTCCAGATTTGTAGGCAAAATAAGAAAACAATTTGGGAAATTTTCACTTAGGAAAGTTTATGTCAGAGACATGAAAGCACATCAGTGCTGAGATAATTTAATCAGGTAATTTACCTGTCATCCTGACTCTCAGATATTGCTATTTACAGCTAATATAATTTCTGATGGAATAAAAACTATACATGGGAAATATTTCACTTTACCTTTTGCAAAATATTTTGTTTATTATAGTGGACTAATATGCAAAAATAACTTACAATAAAAGTAGATATACTGGCAATAACCACTCGCATAAATGATCAGTATAAATTTTCTTCTCAATCTCAGGACAGAATCCCAGTCAACAGCCTGATGATCTTGTATACTTCTAGCTCTTCCATAACATATTTGTGTCATCTTGGACACTTTTATTATACCCCAGATTCTCAGTTTTATCACCTCCTGTCCTTTGTTTTCAACTGACCAAATTATGGTAGATTGATTTTGTTGTCTGATAAAAGAATCAATGAGTGCACTTATGACATATAAAGACAGCAAAGATTAAATTGTAATTACCTCATAAAATTAAGCGATATAAAAATAGGAGGTGTTTTTCAAAAGCAGAGAGAAAGGAATAATTTCGAAAGTGGGATCTAGTTATGCAAGTTGCATGAGGAAAAATTTGGAGGCATAATTACCTTAATGTATTAAAGAAAGCAGAGTCTCGAATGCTAAATTGAGGAGTCAGAATATCTTTAATATCCTTATGGTGTGGAAGTCATGGTTTGTCTGGGAACCTGAATGTCAAGACAGAGCAGAAAATAAAAGATCAGATTAAGCCGTGAGAGATATCAGCAGTTAGGATTTGGGTTGAAGTAAAGTAGCAGTAGGACATAATGTAACCGGAGATAGAGGAGGATAATTTAAATCACAAAACAACTATAAAGTTTGAAGATGAAGTAAAATAATTTCAGAGTTAAAGCTCCAGGAATTTCAAGTAATATTTGGGTGAATGAGAAGCTTATCCTTAATTTCAGTGAGGATAGTGAGAACCCATTTCAGTGGTGTTAAAAATAATAACCAGATTGCAAAAGAAATAGAGGGAATTGATGGTGAGAAAATGAAGGCATTTGGCATGAATTATATCTTCTAGGGGTTTGGCATTGAAGAAAAATAACGAAGAACTTCCTAAAATATTGGGATGAAATTTACTTAATTGCATATTGGCAAGTTTTGGAGGCTTTTTATCTTCTCATCTGTGGTTTGTCAGAAGTAAAGATGGCTTTTCACATTTCCTGTCTCCTCAGATTTGAGATTTGGCTTCCCAGTCATGTTGAGAATGGCGTTATCTTCAAATATCAGGGGTGTGATGTTGCATATTGGACCACAGATGCTCCTCACTTCTGTAAAGCTTTTATATTATTTTGATTTCTTTTTTCTAGCGGAAGTTTGTATTTCACCCTTCTCACTTTTCTCTCAGTTGTTAGAGGCTGCCACAGTGAGCTCTAAATTCTTTGGCAGATGGTCCTCAGGGATGACTGCTGCAGAGTCCCTAGGTTATAAGGATCTATTCTTCTTCTCTACCTCACTTCAATAATTTAAATTCTTGGCCTCTCTGACCCATGACAGTGGAACATAAGGGGAACTCAAATCTAAGTTGAGATGTGATCTATAGGGAAAATTGATCCAGTGAGAAAGGCTTGGTTGTGGACCGTTTATATGTTCTAAGGTGAGAAGAAGGGTCAAGAGGATAAAGGCGTCTTGAGCAGGATTTCCCTGAAAAGGTGTCAAATTCTGATAACAACAACAACAACAAAACAAAAAGAAAGATCAATGTATATGCTAAAGATTTTCCAAAGTAATGCCCATTTTTTATAACTTGCATAATCACGGATTGATTCTTCTTTCTCCAATATAAGAAAACTTTAATTTAAAAATTCGAAGAATATTTTAGATAATGCAAAATATATGGAAATACATTTGCCCTTCAATAATTTAACAAATCATTATACTTAATTACAAAATTAGGTTTTATTTGAAATAAAAGGCAATTAAAGCTAATTTCCATTGGATTTTTTTCTTTAGTTTTTGCAGTATATTAGCAATCTGCTGATGTTTAACAAATTACTCCAAACTAAATGGTTTATAACACAAACCTTTATCATCTCATGGTTTCTGTGGGTCGGGAATCTGGATGGTACTTATCTGGGTGACTGGTTCAGGGTCCTTCATAAGGTTGCAACCAAGTTGCAGACCCGTACTGCAGTCATTTAGGGAGGGTCCACCTCCAAGCTCATTCAGTAGGCTGTTGGCAGACTTTAAGTTCTCACTGGCTGTTGGCTAAGAGCATCATTTCCTAGCCTTGTGGGCCTCTTTATAGGGGAACATGCTTCAACAGGCAGCAGGCTTCTCTTAGCATACATTAACAAATGCTGAAATAAAATCAAATTGTCAGTATTCACTATAAGTATATGCATACTTGCTACACTCTAAGGAACCTTAATGTCGTGCAATCATCGAAAATATGCTGCATATATTTTGCATAGAATCACAGAACCAGAATAATTTTTAATGGTATTCTTATAGTCAGTCTATGCCTTGTCAACACAAATCTGAGTGTGGAGTATAAAATCTCAGCCTGAAAGATTCATTATATTTTTGGAATCAATAGAGTTTCCTCTATTTTGCCAGTCCTTTCCAAAATGCTTGGCGTTGCATAACGTTGCTCCTTGGAAATGAGGTAGAACATCATACCATCTTTTAAAATCCCATTATTTTGTACAATACCATTTTGTACAATACATGGTATTGTACAAAATAATATATATATATAATATATATAAATATATATATAAATATATAAAATTATATATATATATATATATATATATATATATATATACACACACACACACACACATACATACACACATGGTTTGAAAATGAAGGAAAGACGGATCAAATAGAGGTTTTATGTACCTGTCCATGGAGATGCTGGAGACACTGACTGGGTTATAGCCATGGGGATGAACAGACAGTATTCTGAAGATGTCATTCTCCTTTTCAAAACACTGGAATACCATCCCATTCCTTATTCTTTTAAAAAAGGCAAGAGTCCTAAGTTAAGCTCTTATGAAACCTGTGGTAAGGATTTGTACTCCCTTTTCTCATAATATATGCTAGAACCACTATTTTTCTTACAGTAATGCAAGAAGCATTTACTACACCTTAGATTCACACTCCCTACCTTTCAAAAATTCTTTTTTTTTTAAGATTTTATTTATTTATTTGAGAGAAGGAGATACAGCGATAGAAGGAACACGAGCAGAGGGAGTGTGAGAGGGAGAAGCAGGCTTTCTGCTGAGCAGAGAGTGCAATGCCGGCTCGATCCCAGAACCCTGGGATCATGACCTGAGCTGAAAGCAGACGCTTAATGACTGAGCCACCAGGCGCCCCCAAAAGTTCTTTAAATCCAATTAATTTTTCAAATCCCTGGCCAAATGCTGCCTTCTCCTATAGGACTTTCCTGGTGATTCCAGCTAGTTATAATCCTCCCACTTCTGATCTCTCCAATAAGTCTTTATTTTTGTTTCTTTGTGTTTTTATCAAAGGCACCATCAGATGCTACATTTTATGACAGTTAGGTTATCTCTCTGTGTACTACCAGATCATAAATTCTCTAGGCATTTTTATTCTCAGTGTCCATCACTGAGCTTTACATATAGGGCATATTTAATAAACACTTGTTACAAGATGAATGGAAATAATGAATCCATTACTAGAACTGATAGTGCCCCTAGAGCATTTGATCTCAGATATACTGGTGGCAGAGGTCAACAGAAGATGAGACAATGATTGGTTTTATATCTCTTAAGAGCTGAGTAAAACCTTTAATAAATTTATTGTGGCTGGAAACCTGTTCCATATTCATTTTACCATTAGCTGTTTTTCTTTTTTTAACTTAATTTATATTCTTCTTTTATAAGATGTTCTAGGAACATTTTGTTTATTCCATAGTATAATTTACTCTATAGTATAATTCTGTTATAGTATACCATCCATGACTTGTAAGTAAATTATTCCTATTTTGCTTAATTTAATCTGATTGTATATCAACAGTTTGGTAGAAACTATACAGATGTATTTTCAAATGCTTATGTTATACATAACATTTATTAGCATATGCTTTTAAAAGAGTGTATGTGTTGTGTTGACATCCACTATCAAGTATTAAAAGCTGGTTACTGAGACTCAGTGTCTAACTCCGAGCAAGACATTCATTTTCTTATTATTTTTCTTATTATTTTTATTTCTTATATTTATTTCTTATATTTCTTATTATTTTTACCAGTTTCACCAAAAGTTTTATTGTCTAGCATAATCAAAGAAAGGTTTAAGTAAAAAATAACCAACCGTAGGGTGAAGATAATCCCATTAAGACTGCTCACTATGCATAAACTGGAGGAAAGATCCAATATTTCCACATAAGTAATTATCAATTCATATTAAAACAGGAATCAATTCCACATTTTTACCTTGGTAACAACATTCCTACTGAAGGGATAAGTTTGTGTACAAATAAAAGGAGGAGCTGTTAACAGTTACTGAATCCCAGAGCCCCAACCCTAACTCACAAGGATTGCAAAGTGCTCACACGTGTGAGAAATATCATCATTACCTATTAATTAATTTTAAGTTTTTACCAATATTAAGCTTTTTGCAATTTGATTAGAAACCAAAATAAATCAAAGTATTATCACTCTTAATTTACTCTAAAAGAAATTTTCTTTGTATTTTCCTAATGTCTGTATAGTAGTAGATGTGTATTTGGCCCTATATCATTGCCAAAGAAATGACATATTGAAAGAAATGACATTTTGGGAGCTCTAAGTGAGGGGTAGGTCTCCTGCATATTGTATGATCCAGAATGGTACAGTCCTGATGAAGGAAAAAGTTGGAAAAGACAGGAGCAGGGAACCTGCTTGTCAAGAAGCAGATGTACTCCTAGGGTGGACATATGTTAGGTGCAGAATTGAATCTCTACTTACATGCTCTAGAGATGATCTTCCTTTGGGCATCCTTCTCCACACACATATCCTACAACCTCCGCATGGCAGAGGGAGGCAGGTGTCAGATGGATTTTATTAATGAGGTTAATGAATAATAATTCTCTTCCTCTTTTGAAGCTTTTTAAAATCTGGCCACACCCTTCCAAGACTATCTCACTTGCTTTCCCCAAGTCACACCCTGAATTTAAAGCAATGGGGGATTCCATATTGGTTTCATAATGTTAAAGCCCCTTGCAATATTTTTAAGTCCATTATTGATTGATGTTTCACAAAGATTTAGTGTCAGCGCATGCTTTGTTTACATTCCTTTACCTGCCTGAAAAATCCTCTCTTTACTCATTTAAATCTGATTTATTTTTCAAGACTTCGTACAAGGCCTCCTTCTCCATAAAGTTTTCTAATATTTCTACTCCTGGTAAATCACACCCTCCTTTGAAATCTTTTTTGAATATTGCCTGTATCTTGTGGTAGAGATAACACAGAATAGCACAGTATTTTCCAAAATGTTCTTTGAATATCCCCATTTGAAACGGGATTTCTGAAGTGAAATAATTTTGGAAAATGTCACATATTCTGTCCTCACTGTTGGATGCTTAAAAAGTATATTGGCATATCGAAGGCTTTGGAAAGTCCTGTATTAAAGTTCATTCATCTTCTTCAACCCTGCATTTCTTAAACTTCTATGGAACTGCATCCTTATTTCATGTAGTAATTATTACCTTCCTATAGAACACATATGAGAAATGCTGGAGAGATAGAAATATTTACAGGTTTGTGGGCCACTTACATGTTACAAACTTACTTCAAATGTCACTTCCTTTCTTTTGTAATTTATTAACTAATCTCACGATATTTCCCTAATTTCTCTAATTCTTTCTCTTTTTGCATTTGGCAAAATGGGAAGAATTTCATACAGAGTAGGTAACACAAATAGATTAATATGCTTCTTCCACATTCTGTTTCCCAGGAGGCCCTGAAGTTCAGTTGTTTCATGGAGCTTGGTATAATTCTCTTTGTGGAAGCAGGAAATATGTCATGAGCATCTTAACTGTTCAATACAATCTTGCACACTCTAGGTATATGATGATGAGTTCAGTCCAAGCAAAGCTCCATCGTGTGGCTACATTACTTTGTTTACGTTCAGAAACATTATTCACCATTTATGATGTAAAACATGTAGCTATTACATTCATTGAAAATAGTGTTTTTTGAGGTCCCAATTTTGGATGCTTGTGTCACCATTTTGTTACATTAACCATACTAGTGAAAGTTGGTGGCTTTTTGGATTGTTTATATGATCTCACAGATATATTCAACCTCAATTATGTCAAATACAGAAAAATGTGATTATCATTCATATTACTCCTAATACATACCTAGAGGATCACAGTTTTTTAGGGGTGCTATGACTTTGGCAGTTTGGTATATCAAAAGATTTATAAAACCATTATTGTGAGAGCTTCTGTGTTCTCTAGAAGGCTAAGTGAATAGACCTAAGATAAACTTTATTACAAATAGTGAACTCTCTTAAATAAGCATATTCAAAAGTACAAATGAGTAATTTCATTTTATCTAGATATACACCATTAAAAAAAAAAAACTCTGACAAAGTTTGGATTAAAGATTTCAAAGAAGGTTTGTTTTGCTTTGGATCTGTTTCTCATAATTAGTCTAATGATGCATTCCTGCCTGGAGGGCCTCATTTGTGGGTTCTCTCCTCTGTAACAACATGAAACCTCTTTGGAAAGAATAAGTTGAGTTTACTTAGACTGAGGCCATTGCAATGATGAGCAGGAAAAATTTAGTTTTGTGCATAACTCTGTAGGCTATAAATGAAATTACTCAGATATCTCTCAGGTTAATGGGCACTGAGTGACACTTAAATGATACTGCAATATTCTAATAATTTCTAGTGCTAATTAGTACAATATCAAATCAGCAGTGAACATAATTAAAACTTTTTTGCTCTATTTGAGGGTAAGTATCATAACTTTACAACTAACCTAATGATAGGTATTTCATTAGAGTTAAGCAAACACTGAATTTTGCTATAAATATATTTACAAGTTATGTTCCAACCGTGCTTTAATCAATTCTCATTTTTTGGCATTGGCTGCTTTATTTCCAGACCCTTGCAGGTCAGATAGATGCTGCCAAGTTCTCATTCCTAATTGTGCCAGATCCAGGGGTATGTAGGAACACAGACAAGCACTGGCTATAATGGGAAGAACACAGGCTTTGGAGTCTAATCTTGATTTGCATTTTGGCTCTCTATATCAAAATTTTGTTATCTATAATATCTACCTAATAAAAATTTAGTAAATATTTAAATAGGATATGTATTTAAAATAACTAATAGAGTGCCATAATCATACAGGATATATATACACATATATATGTATATATATATACACATATATATATATTTCTCTTTTTCTATGAAAATCTGCTATAGAAAGTGTTTACAGACTTATAGTTATCAATATAAATCATATGAATATTTTATTTATAATTCTAAATTATCTAGGCTGACTCTCTTTTATTTGGCACAGAGAATTGTGAAGTTGATACAACCATTTTCTCATGAATTCGAGACTGCCTTCTGCCAGTGCCTATGGAATACACCTTATCTAAGTGGTTTTATAAAGGATTAAGTTGTAACTTCTCACTATGCCATGCCCCCCCACTTTTCTAGTTTAATGATTAAAAATAGTAACTTTGTTGGGATTATGTACTTCAGTTAAGCTTTTGGAAAGTTCTGAAAATGAGAAGCTACAAAGAAATGGAATGAGTTCTCTTTCCTGATAACTAGAAGCGCATTTCCCACTGTTACTTGTTTGTGGTATCCTTCAAGAGCTGGTAGGTTTATCAAATTTTCTGCCTCAGTAAGGTGTGAGTAATATATAAACTAAAGAATCTCTGGGCTGGAAAATTGATTTTATGCTTACAATGGGTGAAAATTATTAACAAGCCTAATAATAGTAGGAGTAATTTTTCTGTAAGACCTACTGTTTTCATTTGCAAAACATAACAGGGGAGAATTACGTATAATTCTAATTTTCCTACCTACCTTGGAATATAATCTATTAGGAACACTGGTACTCAAACTTCAGAATGTTCATGTATAGAGACATATATACTAACTTATATAAATTAGTGACTGCTTAGGATATTGTTGTATTATTGTAGATCTTTTCCTTTACCAAATTTTCAACATATAACTAATAAGTAAAGCCAGTCAACTCATATTATTTTTGGTCTCAGAGATTTATGTAAAATTAATTAAATCCTAAATATAATTGTGTCACATTAGCCAGATATTTTTCATTATCTTCCCTCTGGCTCCAACTTATTCAATTATTCCTACTTTTCTACAGCTTCTCATGACCAGTAATCTCTAGCTACATGAAATAACTTCTGTCAATGCATACCTACATTTTTGCTATTCTCTGCCTCTGTTACTTTGTCCCTTTATCAATTTGTCCTTCCTCTACTCATGTAATGTATAATTTTACCTATTTTTTAAGGTCCACATAGTATTCTCTGATCTACCCATGAACTCTGAACCACTTTGAATCTCTATAATGTTAAATTCACATATCGTATATAGGGCACATCACATTTTACTATGTATTTAAGAATTTATACAACTATTTTATGCTCACTACTATACTATACATTCAGTGAAGCCAGAAACTATGTTTATGTCATTTAATATTTAGGCTTTCTTTTACATGGAAAAAAATAAAACTCTTTTAGGAGTTAAGCAAAACTAAATTCATCTCCAAAAAGGTTAATTTTAACATAGTCATAAAAATATGAATTTAATGTAACAGACATTAAATACTTGCTAGCATACACAAATAAATAGAAGGTCCAGATTTGGTTAAAAAAATAGTTTTCCCTCAAGGGCATACCTTTTCATGAAAAAGAGAGACAGACATACAATCATTACATGAGTGTGTAGCAAGATGTAGTAATTTGTAGATTGATAGGCACATAAAGTACAGTTAGAGCACTTGATGAGAGAGAGGTGAATTTTGAATGGATGAATGTTATGTGATTTGAGGTGTAACACTTTCTGTTTGGGAATTGTATTTGGGTCTGTGGAGAGAGCCCAGTATCAGTATATAATTTAGCTCTAAGAATCATGAATTCTTTATTTCGTAGTTCACTTACAGTGAGGGACTCATAAAATTCAAGGTAATATACAGCATTACTTTCTGAGTGAAATTGAGGTAGATGATTTATTTAGAAAATTGGTGGAATTCTATCCAAGATCAACAGCTGAGAATATGAATTTAAGTTCCAAAAAAATCTCTATCACTCATTCACAAGGAAACAGAAGCTCTACATGAAAGGGATAAATCAACACATTTGAAATTCAGATACTTAATTGTGACATATGTTGTACTTAAAATCAGACCATTTGAAATTTCATATCTGCTTATGAAATATATATTTTACTGATACAATTATATTATTTCTTCCAAATTCTGATATATGTACCCGGTGTTGTCAACGTGGGTGGTGAGTTTATTCATCAAAAGAAGGAAAGGTATCTCATGCCAGAATACATTTACTGTTCTAACAGCAAGTGATGACCATTAAAATATAGACTTTGGAATTATTAGTTTTTGTACTTGAATCTGACTTTAACTTTGAACTACAAATGTAGGAATCATTTTGACAAGAAATGTGGTTTTAATGAGTTATTGAACTCTTTTCAGCCCTGTTTTTTTTACTTTAAATATGTAGTTATGTTAACTTACTAATTTCCTATGAGTATTTTGATAATATGTTAGGAATTTATTAATTTCATAGTGGTAAATTGGTGAAGGGATACTCTACAAATGAAGCTTATTTATAGGAAAAATTCCCAGGTTGGAAAACAAAATAGACAATATTACAAAATATGTAAATCAGTTAGTAGTGTTTTTCATCCAATATGATTTTTTTTTTCAGTAGATTTTCTATTTACTGAATTCATGTTTGCTAGGAGCTAGAAATGTGAAATATTTGCCTACTTGATAATTCAGTTTAAGAAGACTAAACTGTTGTATCTCGCAAAATTTTTTTAAGCATTTTTAAAATTGCAGGTTTTTCCCTTAATCCACTTAATTTTTTGATTATAGCATTATGCCACTGTAGTGCTGGCCATCTATCTACCTTCCTACTTACCTACCTATTTATCTAATCATTTCTGTGACTAGACTGTAGCCTCTTTAAGGCTAGGATCTGAGACTAAGATCTCCTACTAGTGTATATAATACAGTGTGGATGCCTGGCATAGGAACATACTCATATGATGTTTGTTAAAGGAAGGGGTGTAATAAACCTGTAGTTTTCTCTAAAGTTGTGTAGGCCCAGGAATAGTTGTTCTCAAACACTAGGAAATTGGATATTATTGTTCATATTTTACAGAATGAAGGTAAATGAGTGTATCGGTTTGCTATTGCAATATAACAAAGTACCACAAACTTGGAAGTTTAAAACAACACAGATGTATTAGTTCACAGTTCTGTATGTCAGAAGTCTGTCAAGGCATGAGTGAATGGGTTCTCTGCTACTGTTTTCACAAAGCTGAAACCAGAATATCAGCTGGGCTGAGTTCTTGTCTGGTGGTTCTAAGGAAAAACCCGCTTCCACGCTCATTCTTATGGTCAGCAGCAGTCAGTTTCTTGTGCTTGAGTGATAGTAGGTCTCATTTTCTTGCTACGTGATAGCTAGAGGCCTCTCTCAGCTACTAGAAGCTGCCTACATGCATTGTCTTATAGCCCCATCCACCTTTCAGTCAGCAATGGCATATCCAATTTTTTCCACATTAGAATCCCTGATTTCTCCTTCTGCTCCCAGTAAGAATAAGCTCTCTGCCATTACAGATTCATATGATTAGGTCAGTCTCAATCAGATGATATGCCTGGTTTGAGATAAACTGATTTGGGACCTCAATTACATCTGAAAAATCCCTGCGCAGCCACCCTAAGTTAGTATTCGAGTTACTGGCAGAAGTTGTAGGTTCAGTAGGGGCCAAGAATCTTGGAGGGGCCATTTTAGAGTTCTGTCACCACATAGATGATCCCCTCCCCAAATTTTTTTTTTAATTTAGTTAAAATCTAAGTACAGTTTTTTAAAAATTATTTTATTAACATATAATCTATTATTTGCCCCAGGGGTACAGGTCTGTGAATCATCAGGCTTACACATTTCACAGCATTCACCATAGCATGTAGAATATATGCAAACCAGATCAGAAGAGACCTGAAACTGGGGGGAGAAGAAAGGGGAAAACAAAAAAATGTGTGTGTGTGTGTGTGTGTGTGTATACACACACACATATATATACATATATATATGTACATATATGTATATATGGTGAATAAAACAGAGCCACCCACTTGATTTTGGGTATATTCTTGTCTCTTTAGAAGAAACTACCTCCCAAAATTTTAAAGAAAGAAAAACTTATATACATACAAGAATAAGGGTAAACATGATGAAGTGAAGGAATATGACTGTAGAATATGACTGTAAAGATGAAAATTTAAAAAGATTCTATAAAAGAAATTGATAAGATAAATTGGTTGGAAAAAGAAAAAAAAAAGAAGAGAGAATGTGATCAGGCTGGAGACTAGAACAAAGCCATATGTTAGATTTTAGGTTATATTTTAATCTATTAGAAGAAATTGTATCCCAAAATTTTAAGGAAAAAAAAAGTATATACAAAAAATAAAATAAATATAGTGAAGGGATAAAATATGACTTTAACAATGAAGATTTTAAAAGATTTTTTTAAAAGTATTGTTAAGATAAAATAGTTAAAAAAATTAAATAAGGAAAGAGGAAAAGTTAAAAAAATAGAATGAGAAAAAAATAAAAATAAAAATCTAACTTTGTAAGACTAAAGGATCATTGGAAGAAAGCCATGAATTCTTTGCTTTGCTTTCCCCTAGCTCTAGAGTTCGGCAGTTCTCGTTGAATGATTAACTTGGTTTTGCTAGATGTTCTTGCTGATCTTCTGGGGGAGGACTCCTCAAATGTCTTTCCCCGAGGTGGAATTGTAATGTCCTTGCCAGGGGCCAGGCTAAGTAATCTGCTCGGGTTCACTCTTGGTAGCTTTTGTTCCCTGAACATTTTCCATAGAGCTTTGGAGGACGGGAATGAAAATGGTGACCTCTCAATCTCTGGCTACGTAGGAGCTGAGAGCTTGGGGCCCCACTCCTCAGTGGGCCCTCAGAGAAAAGCCATCAATCCCTCCCCTCTCCCTGGTCTCTGGCTGCACTCCGTGCCCACGCCGGCCTGTGACCGAGCATTTCTATCGCTGGTGCACAGCTCCCTTTGGAGTCTCTAAGCCCAGCAGATTCCTGCTGTGCGCTCCTGCACTGCTCCTCCCGGAGGAGGAAGAAGGGGGTCTCTCCAGATCTGCCACTTGTGAAGTGAAGTCCCTGCTCAAAGAGCCTTGGATCATAGTTTAAAGTAACCCTGAGCTGAAAGCTCACTCCTTGGCTCCACCTTTGTAGCTGGCTTCCCCTCTCCAATACCTGACAGCTCTGCCACACTCAGATACCCCCAGTCTTTCTGTGGCCCCGCAGGTCCTGAGACCATATTGTCCCTGTGAGTGCTGTACCCGCTTAGCTTCTGGAGCAATTACCATCAGTGGAGTATTCTAAATGTTTTGATTTTGTGCTCCGCTGCTCCACTGCTTGCCAGGAGCTAGCCCCTCCCCCCATGGTGTATCTTCCTGTCACTTTGGATTCGCTTCTCTGCGAGTCCTACCTTCCAGAAAGTCGTCTATTTTCTGTTCCTAGAATTGCTGCTCTTCTTTTCTTCTATCTCTTGTTGATATTGTTGTAGGTGTTCGGAATGGTTTGATAACTATCTAGTTAAACTCCTGGAACCTAATGATATTTCAGTCTGCTACTCCTCTGCCATCTTCCTTCCTCCCTTAAGTACAGTTTTTTATAATCTTTTCATACATACCACATTTTATAAAGCTTAGAATAATAATCGTGCTAAGTGTAATACTGTATTTTCCAATTTTATGTTGTCAGTTAGTATACAGAGTTCTCTAGCTTGAACATTCTTTCCTTGAGATATTTGCATTTACTTAAAATACAGTTGACTCCTCCATCCCCAACATGTAATTGAAAATCCATTTGTAACTTTTGACTCCTGAAAAACTTAATTACTGATAGCCTGCTGTTGACCTGAAGCATTACCGATTATATAAAGGAATGATTAACACATATTTTGTATGTTATATGTGTTTACACTGTGTTCTTACCATAAAGTAAGCTAGAGAAAAGAAAATCTTATTAAGAAAATCATAAGGAAGACAAGATACATTTACAGCCCTGTGGTGTTTTATTTATCAGAAAATATTTGTGTATAAATGGACCTCACATACTTAAACATATGTTCAAGTGTTTGGCTGTAAATTAACACTTTTAAGGAACTCGGATGGCTGGAAAAGTGCATTTATTTAGTACCTGTTATCTGGTCTACATATTCTATGTGCTTATGAAAATGACACATTTATCGTATAATCTGGTAAAGGGCCAGATGTATTAAAACTTCTGAAATTAATAGCTATATATCATATTTACTCAATTATTTTTAAGCAGTATTGAGGTTGTCAGCTTAGTTACCTTTTTTTTAATTTATTTATTTTATTTTTTATAAACATATAATATATTTTTATCCCCAGGGGTACAGGTCTGTGAATCGCCAGGTTTACACACTTCACAGCACTCACCCCAGCACATACCCCCCCAATGTCTATAATCCCACCCCCTCTCTGAACCCCCCTCCCCCCAGCAGCCCTCAGTTTGTTTTGTGAGATTAAGAGTCACTTATAGTTTGTCTCCTTCCCAATCCCATCTTGTTTCATTTATTATTCTCCTACCCCCTTAACACCCCATGTTGCATCTACACTTCCTCATATCAGGGAGATCATATGAGAGTTGTCTTTCTCTGATTGACTTACTTCACTAAGCATGATACCCTCTAGTTCCATCCACGTTGTAGCAAATGGCAAGATTTCATTTCTTTTGATAGCTGCATAGTATTCCATTGTGTATATATACCACTCTTCTTTATCTATTCATCTGTTGATGGACATCTAGGTTCTTTCTATAGTTTGGCTATTGTAGACATTGCTGCTATAAACATTCGGGTGCACGTGCCCCTTCATATCACTACGTTTGTATCTTTCGGGTAAATACCCAGCAGTGCAATTGCTGGGTCATAAGGTAGCTCTATTTTCAACATTCTGAGGAACCTCCATGCTGTTTTCCAGAGTGGTTGCACCAGCTTGCATTCCCACCAACAGTGTAGGAGGGTTCCCCTTTCTCCACATCCTCGCCAGCATCTGTCATTTCCTGACTTGTTAATTTTAGCCATTCTGACTGGTGTGAGGTGATATCTCATTGTGGTTTTGATTTGTATTTCCCTGATGCCGAGTGATATGGAGCACTTTTTCATGTGTCTGTTGGCCATCTGGATGTCTTCCTTGCAAAAATGTCTGTTCATGTCCTCTGCCCATTTCTTGATTGGATTATTTGTTCTTTGGGTGTTCAGTTTGCTAAGCTCTTTATAGATGTTGGACACTAGCCCTTTATCTGATATGTCGTTTGAAAATATCTTCTCCCATTCTGTCAGTTGTCTTTTGGTTTTGTTAACTGTTTCCTTTGCTGTGCAA
>NW_019154087.1:36286430-36346509 GCF_002288905.1 Enhydra lutris kenyoni | reverse complement strand
TCTTTCTGGCCTGCCAGGTCTCTGTGGATAAGTCGGCTGCCAATCTAATATTTTTACCATTGTATGTTACAGACTTCTTTTCCTGGGCTGCTTTCAGGATTTTCTCTTTGTCACTAAGACTTGTAAATTTTAGTATTAGGTGACAGGGTGTGGACCTATTCTTATTGATTTTGAGGGGGGTTCTCTGAACCTCCTGGATTTTGATGCTTGTTCCCTTTGCCATATTGGGGAAATTCTCTGCAATAATTCTCTCCAATATACCTTCTGCTCCCCTCTCTCTTCTTCTTCTGGAATCCCAATTCTTCTAATGTTGTTTCATCTTATGGTGTCACTTATCTCTCGAATTCTCCCCTCGTGGTCCAATAGCTGTTTGTCCCTCTTTTCCTTAGCTTCTTTATTCTCTGTCATTTGGTCTTCTATATCGCTAATTCTTTCTTCTGCCTCATTTATCCTAGCAGTGAGAGCCTCCATTTTTGATTGCACCTCATTAATAGCTCTTTTGATTTCAACTTGGTTAGATTTTAGTTCCTTTATTTCTCCAGAAAGGGGTTTTATATCTCCCGAGAGGGTTTCTCTAATATCTTCCATGCCTTTTTGGAGCCCAGCTAGAACCTTCAGAATCGTTATTCTGAACTCTAGGTCTGATATATTACCAATGTCTGTATTGATTAGGTCCCTAGCCTTTGGTACTGCCTCTTGTTCCTTTTTTTGTGGTGAATTCTTCCACCTTGTCATTTTGTCCAGATAAGAGTATATGAAGGAGCAATTAAAATACTAAAAGGGTGGCAAATACCCCAGGAAAATACGCTTTAACCAAATTAGAAGAGATCCTAAATCGTGGGGGGGAGAAAGGGGATAAAAAGAGGTTCAGAAAAAAAAAAGAAGAAACAATTTAAAAAAGAAAATGAATAAAGAAAAAATATAAAAAGAAATATATATATATATATATATTAGATAAACTAGTTAAAAAATGTTAAAAATGAAAATGGTAAAAGTTAAAAAAAAATTAGCAGAAGAAGAAAAAAAATTGAAAAAGAAAAAAAACTTAACTGCAAGACTAAGGAATCATGGGGAGAAAGCCATGAGTTCTGTGCTTTGCTTTCTCCTCCTCTGGAATTCTGCTGCTCTCCTTGGTATTGAACCTCCACTCCTTGGTAGTTGAACTTGGTCCTGGCTGGGTTTCTTGTTGATCTTCTGGGGGAGGGGCCTGTTGTAGTCATTCTCAAGTGTCTTTGCCCCAGGCGGAATTGCACCGCCCTTACCAGGGGCCGGCTGAGTAATCTGTTTGAGTTTGCTTTCAGGAGCTTTTGTTCTCTGAATGCTTTCGGTAGAGTTCTGGAGGACGGGAATGAAAATGGCGGCCTCCCAGTCTCCGGCCCGGAGGAGCCGAGAGCTCAGGGCCCCACTCCTCAGTGCGCCCTCAGAGAATAGCGCCCAATTACTCCTGTCTCCCTGGCCTCTGGCCGTGCTCCGAGCTCACCGAGCCTGCAACCCATTCAAGGTAACCCTGAGCTGAAAGCTCACTCCTCAGCTCTGTGTCTTTAGCCGGCTTCCCCGTTCTAATACCTGCAAGCTCTGCGACACTCAGACACCCTCTGTGGCCTTCTGTGACCGATCCTTCTGTGACCCTGCGGGACTTGAGGCCACGCTGACCCCACGTGGGCTTCACCCCGGTTTAGCCTCTGGAGTGATATCCCTCAGCGAAACAGACTTTTAAAAGTCCTGATTTTGTGCTCTATTGCTCCGCTGCTTGCTGGGAGCCAGCCCCTCCCCCCACAGTCTATTTTCCCGTCGGAGGAGAAGTGATTCTCCTCCAATCCTACCTTTCAGAAAGTGGTTGATTTTCTGTTTCTAGAATTGCTGTTCTTCTCTTTGATCTCCCGTTGGATTTGTAGGTGTTTGCAATCTTTAGATAAGCTATCTAGCTGATCTCCTGCTAACTGAAGTAGTCTCAGCCTGCTACTTCTCCGCCATCTTGACTCCTCCCCAGCTGACTTACCTTTATAATTAAATATGAAAATGTTCTCTGCAAAAGGAAATAAAAAAAATGATTTGTTATCAGCTGTTTCTTGATGGCACATAAGTGACAACCTATATATTTCTTTGGGATATTAGTCTTCCAATAGAAGGCATTGGTATATTGTGTATAACTTATCTATTACCTATATAATCCCTGTAGAGCAGCTAGCATTTTTGGAAATAGTAGGGGTGCATGAGTTTTTTGCCGACTATTGATAATTCTGAGGGCCTGACAGGTTTCCGTAAAGCTTGTGGATATGCTTAGCAGCTGGTGCAATTTTTTGTGGTGAAGTTTCACTCATTTTAGCGAAGTATGTGTAATTCATTTTAAAAGTAAAAATTCTTCAAGGTGCAGCATCTTTATGTGTCTTCGTATACGTACACAGAAAAAAAAGGCAGAAATCTCATATTGCCATTCAATTCAATATGGCAATATTTTTATTTTTCATTTTTTGAAGATTGAAAACAATTTCCCGGAGTCATTATTCTGAATAGCACATAACTTGCTAATTGCATTTACAGGAATAAAACAATGTTTGCCAAAAAAGCAAAAGGAATACCAAAAAAATTGTTGATGACATATCCAATGAATACAGTTTTGGACAATAGGATGCATGACTGAACCTATTCATTCTCCTGTTAACAGCTGGCATGCCTTCTTCACAATTGCAGAAAAGCCACAGGATGTTCTTCACTTTTGTAAACAACATGTATAACAAGTTCCTTCACCTTCTAGAATCCTTATTGCACACTGAGATACTTTTTCTACTGGATGAGTAAGAATTACACTATCATTAAACAGTGATAACTAATTTGATCTGTATACAGGAACAGTACAGGTACTGTTTTTGTTCATCTTGAAGACAAATAATTGAGAGAAATTCTGTGTAATTATAAGAATATGGTACTTCATGATGCCAAAAAGTGCCAAAGATAATACAATTTGGTGCACATATTACACAGTTTCATCCAAATTATGGTCAGTCTTGTGTAATGCTTATACTTAGTGTGACTGAGTGTCACTACAGTGGTTGGGTCAGGAAACTAGCTATTAAAAGCTGTTCAGTCTCATATCCCCATCTCTAAGGTGTTGCCTCGTCTAGAGATTTATTTCCTTATGATGAACATTGTACCTCCAAATGTCCTTTTTTTAAGTAGTAACCCCTTCAAAAGTTAAAAATGATCACATCTGCATTTGACTGTTAACTAATTTGTATATATACTACTTTTGTCATATTTACATACTAGAAGAGTAGTATGTAGACTTGCCATTTAATTTATGAAATGGCTCAAATACCACCAAAAAACTATTGTATCAAATAGCCTGTAGTTGTCATTAGCAAGCTATATAATGATGTTGTTTCTTCTTTTTTAATTCCTTCATAATTCTGACACATTGAGCTTCAAGAATTATATTTACATATTTTCTTATAGATTTTGTCATTTCCTAATATATATAAATATACATATATTTATATGTATATATATAATTTATATGTATATATAATTTATATGTATATATATACATATATGTGTATATATATATACACATATAAATATATGTATATTTATATATATATATATATATATGGTTTATCTACACATGGCTTTCCTTTTATCTGAATTAGATGAACTTTAGGAGCTCTTCTCCTTCAGATTATAATCTGATAGATTTCCAGCTTTAACTGAGGTTAACTTTACAAAAAGTGCTAAACTTATATTTGCAACTTCTGCAGAAGAAGTTGCTTGCTTAGATTCTTAGCATATTTGAAAATTTATTAAGCATTATGAAACTATGATCAGTTCTCCTCCTTTATTTGTTATATCTTAATTCAAGAAGGACCTTTGAAATTTATTAAGTATTTATACAGAGAAATCTCTCATTACATTTAGAGAAATAAAACAACGTTTTATTGAGAAAATGGGACTCTAGAGCATGAAACTTCTTAGAATATTTTTTTTCACATTTTCACTGTTTTACAAAATCTGTAAGATGAACTTAATACCAAATAAAACAGGTGTCGGTCTCTGAATGATAATTTTGACTCAAGACCTTAGTATATATAGTTTAAATAGTTTGTAGAAGTATCATTATTCTATTAATGTTATGATTGGTGGTAGCTTTTAAAATATTCAATTATATAATTATATTTCCTGTATTAAATATTTATTGCCTAATATGCACCAAATGCCGTTGCACTGGTGATTTCTTTTATGAATATAACAGACAAAATCCTTTGCTTCATGGAACCTGTATTCTAGAGAGGGGAAGAAAATTAACAATAAATAAAGAGTTAAGATATGTAGCCTATGTACTATGTCAAAAAATAAATCAGAGAAGAAGGAAAGGGAGTGGAGGCAGAGTCCAAAATTTTAAATAAAGTGATCAAGAGAGGTCTCACTAAGAAGGTATCATTTGAGCAAAGACCTGTAGCACCTGGGAAAGCCAGTTATGCATTTGTTTAAAGGGAAGAGCATCCCAAGGAGAAGGAAGAACAAAATGAAGATCTCTGAGAA
Organism: Enhydra lutris kenyoni; assembly: GCF_002288905.1. NCBI lineage: Eukaryota > Metazoa > Chordata > Mammalia > Carnivora > Mustelidae > Enhydra > Enhydra lutris. Next base: position 36,341,973 of record NW_019154087.1, on the reverse strand, counting down.
GGGACCATGGGTTGTGGGTTCTAGGAACAAAAAGGAGGTTCGGGTAACTAGATGATAAGGAGCAACAGGTTGGATATGAGGGTCTCTAAGGAGACTGTATAAGCCCCTGGAATGATTTCACTGTGTCTACAGATATGTTGAGATATCATTCCTGGCTGCCTCCTACATTCCAGCTAGCTTTTACAGTTTTTGTCTCCTCCAAGTTTTCTGACTTCTTACATTAGTTCCTCAGACACATACTACTTTACTCTTCTGAATTTTCTGCATATTTGATTTTTGGCATCAGGAATGTGGAGCCTTGTCATCTTGTTAGACTTTGAAGTGTAAAATTGTTTTAAAATACAAATAAGAAATGATTATTTCAGACTTGGAGGGGTTTTAAAGTTATCTACTCTATCATTTTATAATACATAAATTGTAATGTTTTCCAGCCTCTGTAAATACTACTGAACTACAGGAGGAATCACATTACATTTTTTGGACATTTAATTAGAAGAAAAAGTTTTCTCACGTTGTTATACCTTCTTTTAACAGTATACCTATTTATAGATTCACATGGATTCTGATTTGGTATATCTGGGGAAACCTGTTTATTTTTTAAAGCTCTATCACTGATTGAGTTAAATCACTATGTTTCAGAATTTTGGTTCTACCACTGCAGTTCAGCAAATATTGTGTCTATTAAATGGGAGACACTATGCTAAACACTGGGGTCTATGAACTTTGATGAAAATTTGAACATTAATCTTATCGTTTGGGGGCTTCTAGTCTAATGAGAGAAAGATAGTGTAAGTCCTTTATGTCAGGGTAATTATTTAAAAACGTGTTAAAACTCTCCACTTTCTTACTTCCCATTTACTCTTTAACCCATTTCAATCTGAATTCCACTCTGACCAGCAGCGTCTCAATTGAATTGCTTTTATTAAAATAATCAACGATGTCTATGTTACAAAAAACACAACAAAGATACTTATCTATACTCATATGACTAATTTTTTGAGTAGCATTTCATATAGTTGACCATTCCCAATATTTAGAGAATTCTCCTCTCCCTTCCTTTCTCCCTCCCTTCCTCCTTTCCTTCCTTGCCCCCCTCTCTTTTTCTTTCTTTCTTTCATTCATTCATTTCTTATTTCTTTCTTTTGATGTTATTCTTACTTCTTTATTTTTCCTGTATCAGTGATGGTTCCTTCTAATCTATCCTTGATTGATTCTCCCCGGATTAAGACTGGATTGCCCCTGGGGTCTGTTCTGACCCCTCACCTTCACTTCATTTACATTATTTCTTATATGATCATGTCCACTCACTGGCCTTTTAATTTCTAAATGTATGTTGATGACTTTTTTTTTTTTTTAAGATTTTACTTATTTATTTAACAGAGAGAGTCAGAAAGAGGGAACACAAGCAGGGGGACTGGGAGAGAGAGAAGCAGGCTTCCCGCCAAGCAGGGAGCCTGATGTGGGGCTTGATCCCAGGACTCTGGGATCATGACTTGAGCCAAAGGCAGCCACCTAACGACTGAGCAATGTGGGCACCCTGTTGATGACTTTTAATTGTGTATTTCCAGCTCATACCTCTTTCTTTCTTTCTTTCTTTTTTTTTTTAAAGATTTTATTTATTTGACAGAGATCACAAGTAGGCAGAGAGGCAGGCAGAGAGTGAGGGGGAGAAGCAGGCCCCCCGCTGAGCAGAGAGCTTGATGCGGGGCTCGATTCCAGGACCCTGAGATCATGACCTGAGCCGAAGGCAGAGGCTTAATCCACTGAGCCACCCAGGCACCCCTCATACCTCTTTCATTCACTTTTTATTTCCACGTACTCAGCTGTCTACCTAACTTCTCCATTTGCATTTTAATAGACATTTGATACATAAAATATGCAAAAAGGAAATTTTGATTCACCTCCTTTTTACTCTGCTGGTTATCACTGTTTCAGTAAAGGAGAACCTTCATTAACTCAATGGTCAGGAGACTGGAAATCTCTATTGACTGAAGAACAGTTATATTGGAATGTATTATTAAAAAAAAAAGGATGTCTTCCATGAGAATGCAATGTCTAGAAAGACATTGTAGAGAGTCTAGAATGTCAAGAAAGACATTGTAGAGAGTAGGGTATTAAATTTCAGGATTTCTCATGTAGAGTATATACAGATGATTCAGGGACTAGTGATTGGTCATGGATTTAGTGAAGGTTAATGGACATTAGAAATAAGGAAGTCCAGAATTGTATTGTTAGTATGATGGATGAATCATCAATTGTATATCTCATAATAAGTCATCAACCTATCAACTGTATAGCTCAGGATGATGGCAAGATTGGTTATAGGGAGAAGAATTCTGAACCAGGTTCTGCTTTTTTTCAATGCATCATTTAATTGGTGAGGAGGTGGTCATTGACAATGATGAGGAGGGTAATAGGGTAGTATAGTCAGATGTCAGGTTTGTTGTTGTTGTTGTTTTTTAACATATAATGTATTATTTGTTCCAGAGGTACAGGTCTGTGATTCATCAGTCTTACACAATTTCAGAAGAGATGATTTTACTGTTTTGGATGAGAATAGTTTGGAATTTTTTTTAAGGAGCTAAGCTATGTTAACTCTCCATTTCTGGTGCAGTAGGTCCAGCATTTGAAAATATAAATATCTAACTCCAGTCCTCAAGAGAAAACTAAGGTTTATCCAAAGCCAGCGTTTGTCCATCAAGGAGTTGAAAATATTAATAGAATTGGTTACACTGGAATGAGGTGGTCAGAATGGAAAATTGTACTTGTGCAAAGATATAACAAACCTTAATTTAAAGAAAAATAGGGAGAAAATGAAGAAATATAATTAATCATACACAGTATCTTTGTACAGTAACCAAAGATGCCAGAAGTGAGAATCATGATGGGATTAACTGACCTTATATTCTCTTTAAGAATCTCAGAGGCTTAAGGAACCTCCGTACTGTTTCTCAGAGTGGCTGTACCAGCTTGTGTTAAAAATAGAGCTCCTTTATCACCCAGAAATTGTACTATTAGGTATCTATCCCCAAAATGCAGACATAGTGAGAAGAAGGGGCACATGCATCCCAATGTTCATAGCAACAATGTCCATGATAACCAAACTGTGGACGTAGCTGAGATGCCATTCAATAGATGAATGGATAAAGAAGATATGGTTCATATCTACAATGGGATATTACTCAGTCATCAAAAAGGGTGAATACCCACCATTAGCATCGACATGGATGGAACTGGAGGGGGTTATGCTAAGTGAAATAAGTCAAGTAGAAAAAGACAATTATCATATGATTTTACTCATATGTGGAACATAAGGAATGGCATGGGGGATTACAGGGAAAGAGAGGGAAAACTGAATGGGAAGAAATCAGAGAGGAAGACAAACCATGAGAGACTCTGGACTCTAGGAACCAAACTGAGGTTACAGAAGGGAAGGATGTGGGGGGATGGGGTAACTGGGTGATGGGTATTAAGGAGAGCATGTGTGGTGAGGAGCACTGGGTGTTATATGCAACTAATGAATCATTGAACACTGCATCAAAAACTAATGATGTACTATGAGGCTTTATGATCTTCAGTTAGAGTCTTCTAATGAATTTCTGAACCATTTTGAAACTTAATTTTTTAATTTTTATTTACAATGGTCTCATAAAAAAGATGTCTTATAGCCTTTCACATCTGATTGTTTGAAACATGGGGAACTGACTTCATAAAAAAGAAGATATAAGTGAAATAATATTTTAAATATAGGGTAACTTATTTGAATAATAGATATGGATATATAAATTCTTATAAACATGATTTTGATAAACATTGTAAAATAATGATTAAAACACTAAAACATTATATACATTTTATTCAAATTCTGGATCAAGAAAGTTGTTCTAGACTCTTTCATCATTAAATCGTGAACATTTTGTAAAAACACTGAAATACAGAGTTGAACATAACAAAAATCCACCTGTATACCTACCAACTAGAATTTTCCGATATAAATATTATGTCAATTTGTTTTAGAAATTATGTTAAAGGAAAGAAAATCTGTTTACATTTTTTATTGGGAAAAAATTCCCCACAATATTTGTTTGAAATTTAACTTCAAATATTAAGATAAGAAACAGTAGTAGGGGATCTCTAGGAATCTACTTACATTTTCTTCATACACTTCACCTAGGAATTTTTTTGTATCAGCAATGTAGTAGAATTTTTTCTGAACTTGACTTTTTTCTTTTTAACTTGTTCTCTGTGGTTAATTGCTTTAGATGAAATACCATAAATAAGCATTTTTACTAGACATATTTTGACTTTTAAAATAATTTCTCAAGAGGTTAATAAAAGGCAATAGTCTATTCTCTGTCATCTCTACTAACATGGCCCACAGTTCATTTAAGTTATCACCTCTTTCCAGCTGCTATTTTATTTTCTTTTTCTTCAAAGGGGAATGCTACATATCATGTCATTGAGACAGACTGTCTAAAGAGATGAATTAAGGACACAGTTTGAAGGCATTCATTGTTGTCTCTTTTTTCAGCACATTTTTCTAAAAGCAGAATATTTTTTCTCAGCAGAGGGCTAAGTTTTCAATGTAGATACAGTTTATTGGTAGAAAAGCTATAGGCTTTTGAGTCTAGAAAGTCTTATATTCAAGTCCTACTTCATTTACTTTTTTAACTTTGTGATTCAGTGATTCACCTAACATTGTGATTTTGTAATTTGGTGTTCTCATCTGTAAAATGAGGATGAAAAGAGCTATGTAAATAGGAATTTCAATTTTAAAATGTTATGGCTCTTTTCTTAAGAATAAAACAGTGGTAAACATACATATACAACTTTGGCCATATTTATAACACTGATTTATTGATTGATTGATGGATGGATGGATGGATGGATTTAATTTTTTTTCAGTGATCCAAAATTCATTGTGCACCACACCCAGTGCTCCATGCTATACATGCCCTCTTTAATACCCATCACCTGGGTCACACCACCACTCCACTCCAAAACTCTGTTTGTTTCTCAGAGTCCACAGTGTCTGGTTTGTTCCCCCACTCCAATCTCACTCAACTCACTTCTCCTCTCCTTCTCCCAATGTCCTCCACGTTATTCCTTATGCTCCACAAGTAATTGAAACCGTATGATAATTGACTCTCTCTGTTTTACTTATTTCACTCAGTGTAATCTCTTCCACTTCTGTCCATGTTGATACAAAAGTTGGGTATTCATCCTTTCTGATGGAGGCATAATACTCCATTGTATACATGGACCATATCTTCTTTATCCATTCGTCCATTGAAGGGCATCTTGGTTCTTTCCAGTTTGGTGACTGTGGCCATTGCTGCTATGAACATTGGGGTACAGATGGCCCTTCTTTTCACTACATCTGTATCTTTTGGGTAAATACCCAGTAGTGCAATTGCAGGGTCATAGGGTAGCTCTATTTTTAATTTCTTAAGGAATCTCCACACTGTTTTCCAAAATGGCTGTACCAACTTGTATTCCCACCAACAGTGTAAGAGGGTTCCCCTTTCTCCACATCTTCTCCAACACTTGTTGTTTACTATCTTGTTGATTTTGGCCATTCTAACTGGTGTGAGGTGGTATCTCAATGTGGTTTTGATTTGAATCTCCCTGATGGCTAATGATGATGAACATTTTTTCCTGTACCTGTTAGCCATTTGTATGTCTTCTTTGCAGAAGTGTCTGTTCATGTCTTCCGCTCATTTTTTGACATGATTATCTGTTTTGTGTGTGTTGAGTTTGAGAAGTTCTTTGTAGATCTTGGATCAGCCCTTTGTCTGTAGTGTTATTTTTGAATATCTTCTCCCATTCTGTGGGTTGCTTTGTTTTGTTGCCTGTTTCCTTTGCTGTGCAGAAGCTTTAGATCTTGATGAAGTCCCAAAAGTTCATTTTCACTTTTGTTTTCCTTTGTCTTTGGAGACATTTCTTGAAAACTTGCTGTGGTCGATGTCGAAGAGATTACTGCCTGTTCTCCTCTAGGATTTTGATAGATTCCTGCTTCACATTGAGGTCTTTTATCCATTTCGAGTCTATCTTTGTGTATGGTATAATAGAATGGTCAAGTTTCATTCTTCAACATGTAGCTGTCCAATATTCCCAGCATCATTTATTGAAGAGACTGTCTTTTTTCCACTGTAGATTTTTTTCTGCTTTCTCAGAGATTATTTGACCATAGAGTTGAGGGTCCATAACTGGGCTCTCTTCTCTGTTCCACTGGTCTCTTTTGTTTTTGTGCCAGTACCATGTTGTCTTGGTGATCACAGCTCTGTAGTAAAGCTTGAAATCAGGCAACGTGATGCCCCCAGGTTTGTTTTTCTTTTTCAACATTTCCTTAGTAATTTGGAGTTTTTTCTGGTTCCATACAAACTTTAGGATTGTTTATTCCAGCTCTTTGAAAAATGCTGGTAGAATTTTGATTGGGATTGCATTGAAAGTATAGATTGCTCTAGGCAGTATAGACATTTTAACAATGTTTATTTTTCCTATCCATGAGCATGGAATGGTCTTCCATCTTTTTGTGTCTTCTTCAATTTCTTTTGTAAGTGTTCTGTAGTTCCTTGAGTATAGATCCTTTACATTTTTGTTTAGGTTTATTCCCAGGTATCTTTTGGTTCTTGGTGCTATAGTAAATGGAATCGATTCTCTCATTTCCCTTTCTTTATTTTCATTGTTAGTGTATAAGAAAGCAACTTATTTTCTTTACATTGATTTCATATCTTGCCATATTACTGAATTGCTGTATTAGTTCTAGCAGTTTAGGGGTGGAGTCTTTTGGGTTTTCATATAAAGTATCATGTCATCTGCGAAGAGAGAGAGTTTGACTTCTTCTTTGCCAATTTGAATACCTTTTATTTATTTTGGTTGTGTGATTGCTGTTGCTAGTACTATGTTGAACAACAGTGGTGAGAACAGACATGGTTGTTGTGTACCTGATCTCAAAGGGAAGGCTATCAGCTTTTCCCCATTGAGGATGATATTTGCTGTGAGTTTTTCATAGACAGATTTTATAAAGTTGAGGAATGTTCCCTCTATCCCTATATTTTGAAGCGTTTTAATCAGGAACGAATGCTGTATCTTGTCAAATGCTTTTTCTGCATCAATGAGAGGACCATGTGGTTCTTCTTTCTTCTCTTATTGATTTGTTCTATCACATTGATTGATTTGCAAATGTTGAACCACCCTGGCATCCCATAGATAAATCCCACCTGGTCATAGTGGATAATCTTTTTAATGTACTGTTGGATCCTATTAGCAGGATCTTGTTGAGAATCTTGGCATCCATATTCATCAGGGATATTGGTCTGAAATTCTCCTTTTTGGTGGGGTCTTTGCCTTGTTTGGGGATCAGGGTAATGCTAACTTCATAAAAGGAGTCTGGATGTTTTCCTTCTGTTTCTGTTTTTTGAAACAGCTTCAGGAGAATAGGTATTATGTCTTCTTTGAATGTTCAGGAGAATCCTCTAGGGAATCTGTCAGGTCCTGGGCTGTTGATTTTTGGGAGGCTTTTGATCATTGCTTCAATCTTGTTCTTAGATATTGGTCTATTCAGATTGTCAATTTCTTCCTAACTCATTTCGGAAGTTTATAGGTTTCCAGGAATGCATCCATTTCGTTTAGGTTGGTTAACTTACTGGCATATGACTGTTGATAATAATTTCTGATGATTGTTTCTATTTCCTTGGTTTTAGTCGTTATCTCTCCCTTTTCATTCATTATTTTATTAATTTGGGTCCTCTCTCTCTTCTTTTGGATTAGTTTGACCAGTGGTTTACTGATTTTATTGATTCTTTCAAAAAACCAGCTTCTAGTTTTATTGATGTGTTCTACTGTATCTCTAGTTTCTACCTTATTGATCTCTGCTCTGATCTTGATTATTTCTCTTCTTGTGTGTGGGCTTGGCTTAATTTGTTGCTCATTCTCCAGTTCTTTTTTTTTTTTTTTAAGATTTTATTTATTTAACAGAGAGAGAGAGAGATCACAAGTAGGCAGAGAGGCAGGCAGAGAGAGAAGGGAAGCAGGCTTCCCCCTGAGCAGAGAGCCTGATGTGGGGCTCGATCCCAGGACCCTGAGATCATGACCCAAGCCAAAGGCAGAGGCTTAACCCACTAAGCTACCCAGGTGCCCCATATTCTCCAGTTCTTTAAGGTGTAATAAAGCTGGTTTATTCTGGATTTTTCAATTTTTTTTGAGTGAGGCTTGGTTGGCTCTGTATTTCTCCCTTAGGACTGCCTTTGCTGTATCCCTTAGGTTTTGGACTGATGTGTCTTCATTCTCATCAGTTTCCATGAATTGTTTAAGTTCTTCTTTGACTTCCTGGTTGATCCAAGCATTCTTAAGCAGGGTGGTCTTTAGCTTCCAAGTGTTTGAATTCCTTCCAAACTTTTTCTTGTGGTTGAGTTCCAGTTTCAAAGCATTGTGGTCTGAGAACATGCAGGAAATAATCTCAATCTTTTGGTATTGGTTGAGCCCTGATTTGTGACCCATTCTGTGGCCTATTCTGGAGAAAGTTCCATGAACACTAGAGAAGAATGAGTATTCTGTTGTTTTAGGGTGGAATGTTTTGTAAATATCTCTGAAGTCCCTCTGGTCCAATGTGTCATTCAATGCTCTTGTTTCTTTATTTATTTTCTGCTTGGATTATCTGTCTGTTACTGATAATGGCATGTTAAGATCCCCTACAATTAATGTGTGACTTTTTTTCTTGATTAGCAGTTGTCCTATGTAGTTGGCTGCTCCTGTATTGGGGGCATAAATATTTACAATTGTTAGATCTTCTTGGTGGATAGACCCTGTAAGAATGATGAAATGTCCTTCTTTATCTCTGACTACAGTCTTTAGTTTAAAATCTAATTTATCTGATATGAGAATTGCTATCCCAGCTTTCTTTTGAGCCCTATTGGCATGAAAGATGCTTCTTCATCCTTTCACTTCCAGTCTGGATGTATCCTGAGGTTCCAAATGGGTCTCTTATAGACAACATATGGATGGGTCCTGTCATTTTATCCAATCTGCAACCTTGTGCCATTTTATCAGAACATTTAGGCCATTCACATTGAGAGTGATTATTGGAAGATACATTTTTATTTACATTATGTTGCCTGTGAAGTCCTTGTTTCTATGGATTGTCTCTGTGAATTTCTGTTCCATGTCACTCTTGGGTTCTTTCTTCTTTATAGAACAACCCCCCCTCCCCCTTAATATTTCTTGTAGTGCTGGTTTGGTGGTCACATACTCTTTTAAACCTTACCGATCTTGGAAGCTCTTTATCTCTCCATCCATTTTGAATGTCAGCCTTTCTGGATAAAGTATTCTTGGCTGCATGTTCTTCTCATGTAGTGCCCTGAATATGTCTTGCCAGGCCTTTCTGGCTTGCCAGGATTCTGTGGACAGGTCAGCCGTTATTCTGATGTGCCTTGCTCTGTACATAAGGAATCTCTTCCCCCTAGCTGCTGTCAAATGATCTTGTCTAAAATTATGATTCATCAGTGTCACAATTAAATGTCTCAAGGTCTTCCTACATTTGTTGCTCTTAGGGGGTGGTCCTTCTGTGTCTAGGACACGATTGCTGGTTCAATTCCCCAGATTGGGAAAACTTTCATCCAGAATTTGTTCAACTATATCTTCTAGTCTTCTCTCTTTCTCCAGCTCCTCAGGGATCCTAATAATTCTGACATTGGAACATTTCATGGCGTTATTTACTTTCCTAATTCTGTTTTCATGGGTTCTAAGTTATTTCTCCCATGCCTTCTTGTGATTCTCTTTCTCTATATTTTGTTCTCTAGATCACTGATTCTGTCTTCTGCCTTGGTTACCCTAGCTGCTAGAGAATTAAATTAGATTGGATCTTATTGATAGCATTTTTAACTTCTTCCCAGGCGGCTTTCACTTCTACCATTAGGGATTCTGTGCTGTCAGAATGATTTTCTCCATCCTAGCTGTTGCCTAGTTAATTGCTACCTGAATTGTCTTTCCAACATACTGTCTGTGTTCATATCCAATAGTTTTGATGGAGAGGGCACAGTCTCTGTATTTTTCCTCTGTTGGGCATTCCTCCTCCTAGTCATTTTAGTGAGAGGTGGTTGAGGGGATGTGTAGCTGAATATATCAACCGCGATCCAGGCAGTTGCACCCCGGGATGCTTCTGAGTAATTGGAAGTCACCACCTAAAAGAAAGAAAAAAGAAAAAGAGAGAGGGGAAAAAAAGACAGAGAGAGAAAAAGAGAGAAGGTCCAGATTGAATGGGCCCCAAAGGTAAGATTTATAACGTAAACAATCAAAAACAGACCAACAAAAAGACCGACAAAATTAAATGACAAGGAAAAAAAAAAAGAAGAACCCAGCCAAGCTGAACCCCAAGGATAGGATTTATATAATGCCAGAACAAGAACAAATACACAGAAACACTGACAGAAGAAAAAGATGGGAGGGTGGTTATAAATCGTGGATGTGGGTGAGGAAGGTTATTTTGATTCTTCCTGGGTGTATCTTGATATCTTTGTTAAAGGACTCAACTTTCCAGAGTTAAGGGAGATTGAAACTGGTTTATATATAGGGGTAGTATTGATTAGGGAAAGAGGATTACCTTGAAGCTTATATCTATATGTATATTAAAAAAATAGAAAAGAAAAAGAAAAACACAGGTATATGTACGAAAACATTAAAAGTTTGTTATGTTAAAAGATTATTAGTTAAAAAGTTAGAAGGTTACTATGAAATATGTTGTATTAAATCTCTAGTTGTAATGAAAAGTAGCTTTAAAAAATTAAAAAGTACAAGAATAGTGAGAATAAAGTAAAAATAAAAGTTGTATCTATGAAATATACAGGTTTTAGGGCAATACCGAGAACTCAGTATATTGGTTTCCCCTGATATTGGGGTTTTACAGTTTTATGGGGACCCTGTGGTGGTTGTCCTCCCTTTCTTCTGGTTGGCTTTCTGGGGGAGGAACCTGCGGCATTGTTTTTCAGGCAGTCTTGCTTGGGTTGAGTCCTCCTGGCTCCTGTGAAGGGGCTGGGCTCTGTGGAAACCGGTTTTCAGGCTTTTGTTCTCTGGAGGTTTTTGTTCTTTGGAGGCTTTTTGGGGCTTTTCAGAGGTTTAGTGGAAAGCAAACTGCACTCAGACCTCCATCTCAGAGAGAAGCCTCAGTCTGCTTACCTCCGGTCCAGAACACACAAACTCTTGTTCTGCAAACTCTGCTGAGCCATGAGTCCTGTCAAAGGTAGTGCATGTCCCCAGCCACCATCTCAGTGGTTGCCTGAAGCGCCCACTTGTCTCTGCACCCCTGTGCCTCTAAAACCACAAGCGATATTGGTCCAGGGAGCCGGCTTCCACTGGCTGCCTTTGCCGGGGCTACAGTCTGGGGTCCAGAGCTCACAGTTGAGCAGGTTGCCACCGCAGGATCGTGACCAGAGATGGCACTGAGATCCTTCAGACCCCAACTGGGAGAGTCCAGATGCTTGGCTGGTCCTAGAGATCGCCGGCTAGAGCCCGCATGGAGCTTTCTCAGATGCAGGCAGGGAGTGGGTCAGAGCCTGGTTGTTTAGTGTGTGCAGAGCACAAAAGTTCTAGGGAGTGCAGGCTGACACTGTCACCAGACTCCCTCATGTGGGAGTGGGAGAGCACGCAGCCGAGAGTGGTGGTAGAAGACTTACAACACCAGGGGCTCCACCACACTCTCTCTGCTAGGGGTGGTCACTGGTGGTGGCCGTCCTGCATCTGTGGGCTTAGGCCTATGCCCATGACTGCCCAAGTCCACCAGTTGTCCCTGAAAATCTTTTGCTCTTTTTGAGTGCTTTTAACCAGACTCCAAGTTAATGTTGGTCCCCAGTCACAGGGCATTTTTGTATTGGGGTATTACTTTCTAATGGGTTGCTTCTGGTGGCTCCCTCCCACTTCTGTTCATCCTTTGATATCAGTCCGAGTGTTCCCACTCTGCTTTACTTCTCCACTGGTGTATTCTTCCTCTGTAGAGATCCAGAATTGGATAATCCTACATCTTATGCTGATTTCATGGGTGTTCAGAGTATTCTGGTAGATAATTAGCTCACTTTATGGGACCGGATGAAACAGGGTCTCCTACTCTTCCACCATCTTGTCCCTCCCCCTATAAGATTAATTTATGCAAGAATTTAAAAATGGTACTTGAAAATTGATTTCTTTTAAATATTTGGCTTGTAGATGGGAAAAACTATGGTTATGAGACAGATCTTTATAGATGAGAAAAACTGGGTCCATTTTGTAACCACTTACAACTAATAAATAGCCCAAAATGTTGTCATCCTCATAAGGACACTCATGTCTCACTTACTATTGGCTAGCCTACAGTTATAATAGAACCACTATTTTCTCACTGTTCATGAAATACTTTGTAGGGCAGCTCCCTAGCAACACCTATATGTTGCTTCCTAACACATTTCCTTTTTTCTTTTTTTTAATGGTTTTATTTATTTGGCAGAGAGAGATCATAAGTAGGCAGAAAGGCAGGCAGAGAGAGAGGAAGGGAGGCAGGTCCCGGCTGAGCAGAGAGCCCAATGCAGGGCCCAATCCCAGGATCCTGGGATCATGACCTGAGCCTAAGGCAGAGGCTTTAACCCACTGTGCTGCCCAGGTGCCCCCTAACACATTTCATTATTCAGTATATACAACAGCACAAAATAGGACATGTTGAGAAAAAAAAAAGTTCATAGATTTTCATAAAATTTTTGGTTTAAAGTGCTTATATCATAAAGAAGATAAAGCTACAAGTGAATTCAGAGTTAATGAAACTATGAAGTTTTAGATTTATGTCAGAAAGGTATCTTTTTCCTACCTGAAATATACCACATAATGCCTTTTTTTTCTTTAGAAATGAAGACAATACTCTACACTTCTAAAATGCTTAATTTCAAGTTACTTATCTAAGTCAACTCAGATTGGTTAATCACTTGTTTTTATCTAGAAGCAGAGTGAATTTTTGACTTATGCATAAAAATATATTTTTACTATACAGTAGACAACCTAAACTAAATTACTTGAGTGTAAAATGAGTTTCACTTTACAAGCGCATAGAATTCACACTTTTTTTTTTTCATACAGGTATTTCTTTGACATACGGTTTTACTTATACCAGTGTTCACACTTTTTTATGGTAATTGAAGGTAGTATTAAAAGGATCTAGTGAATTGTTACAAAAGAAAAAAAAGTTATATCTGTTCCATCTAAAAATATCTGCAAGTCTTCCCAGTGAATGTGCTTTTCAAGAAGGTACCTTCTTACTTTTTTTTTTTTTTTTAAATTCATCATTTCGGTTTGGGAACAGTTTGAATTGCTATGCAGTGTTAAAAAAGTCTCCTTTCAGAAACCAGTTCTTTCTTTTCTTGTCACGGCAGTTAAATTTGCAATAATAGGACATTGCTTCAAACAAATGTATGATATGGAGACTGGGACTGAAACAAGATATAAAGCTCTGGATTACTTCACAGATTCAGTATGAAAATGTGGAAAACAATTTAAGGAGTTAAACAATTCCATCCCCCCCCCAATTTTTAGTTGTAAAATACATGTAACTTAAAATTTATTATGTTAACCATTATTAAGTATAGTTTAGTTGAATTCAATACATTCATAATGTTGTGCTACCATCACCACTATATGATGAACTTCTTTTATCTAGTAAAACTGAAACTTTATGCCAATTAAACAAAAACTCTCCATTCCTTTCTCCCCTGTCTGCAGAATTCTGCCATTCTCCTTTCTATCTCTATGATTTTGACTACTCTCAGTATTTAAATGGATTTATAGAATATTCATTTTATTATAATTTATATAGTATTTGTTTTGTTGTACTGGCTTATTTCACTTAGCATAACGTCCTCAGAGTTCATCCATATTGTACCATACGTCAGAATTTCCTTCATTCTCATGACTGAATACTATTTCATTGTATATATATATATATATGTATCATATTTTGCTTGTCCATTCATCCATCAATAAACACTCAGGTTGCTTCCATGTTTTAGCTATTGAGAATAATGATATTATGAACATAAAGGTACAAGTATTTCTTCAAGACCCTGCTTTCAATTTTCTGAGATATGTAGGCATAAGTGGAAATATTGGATCATGTGGTAATTCTATTTTTTAAATATCACCTGTACCATTTTTCATTATCAAAAATGGTACAGAATGGTTCCAGTTTCTCTATATCCTTGCAAACCCTTGTTATTTCTGGTTATTTTTGATAGTAACAATTCTAATTAGTCTGAGGTATAGTTTTGATATGCATTTTCCTAATGATTAATGATGTTGAGCATCTTTAATCAACAGATTTCTCATGAGCTTTTTGGGCACTTACATATCTTCTTTGGAAAAATAATCAAATGTTTTGCTTTTGTTTTGTTTTGTTTTTTGAATAAAGATTTTATTTATTTACTTGACAGACAGAGATCACAAGTAGGCAGGGAAGCAGGCAAAGATGGGGGGGGGGAGGAGGCTCCCTGCTGACCATAGATTTCCCCATGAGGGGCTCTATGCCAGGACCCTGGGATCATGACCTGAGCCAAAGGCACAGGCTTTAACCCACTGAGCCACCCAGGAGCCCCTATCTTTTTTTGAACTAGATTGTTTTTTGTTTTGTTTTGTTTTGTTTTTTAGTTTTAGGAGTTCTCCCTGTATCTGGATATTAATTTCTTATCAGATATATGATTTAAAAATATCTTATGAGTCTCTTGTAGACAGTATATAGCTGGATCATTTATTATTAGCCATTCTGTCCAATTCTATCTTTTGATTGGAGATTTTATAACATTTATATGGGTAATAATTACTAAGAATGGACCTCTGTCATTTTGCTGTTTGTTTTCCTTGAGTCTTAGTAAGCTCATTGTCTCTCATTTCCTGCATTACTGTCTTCTTTTTTATTTAGTTGTTTTTTTGGTAACATTTAAAGTTTTATATTTTAACATTTAAACATTTAAATTCCTTTCTCATTTTCTTCTGTGTATATTCCATAGCTCTATTCTTTGTGGTCACCATGGGGATTATTCTTAACATCCTAAAGTTTTAACACTCTACTTGGAATTTATAGCAGATATAATTTAATAACATACAAAAACTCTGCTCCTTTATACCTTCATCCCCAGCCCTTTCAGTTGTCCATGTCACAAAATTACCTTTATATTCATTGTGTGCCCCAGAACATAAACTAATACTTAAAAACAAAACAAAAACAAAAACTGTTTCCAGCATCACCTTGATCCCAAAACCAGACAAGGATCCCATCAAAAAAGAGAACTACAGGCCAATATCCTTGATGAACAGAGATGCGAAAATTCTCGCCAAAATACTAGCCAATAGGATTCAACAGTACATTAAAAGGATTATTCACCACGACCAAGTGGGATTTATTCCAGGGCTGCAAGGTTGGTTCAACATCTGCAAATCAATCAATGTGATACAACACATTAATAAAAGAAAGAACAAGATCCATATGATACTCTCCATAGATGCTGAAAAAGCATTTGACAAAGTACAGCATCCCTTCCTGATCAAAACTCTTCAAAGTGTAGGGATAGAGGCCACATACCTCAATATTATCAAAGCCATCTATGAAAAACCCACCGCAAATATCATTCTCAATGGAGATAAACTGAAAGCTTTTCCGCTAAGGTCGGGAACACGGCAGGGATGTCCGTTATCACCACTGCTATTCAACATAGTACTAGAAGTCCTAGCCTCAGCAATCAGACAACAAAAGGAAATTAAAGGCATCCAAATTGGCAAAGAAGAAGTCAAACTATCACTCTTCGCAGATGATATGATACTATATGTGGAAAACCCAAAAGACTCCACTCCAAAACTGCTAGAACTTGTACAGGAATTCAGTAAAGTGTCAGGATATAAAATCAATGCCCAGAAATCAGTTGCATTTCTCTACACCAACAACAAGACAGAAGAAAGAGAAATTAAGGAGTCCATCCCATTTACAATTGCACCCAAAACTATGAGATACCTAGGAATAAATCTAACCAAAGAGACTAAGAATCTATACACAGAAAACTATAAAGTACTCATGAAAGAAATTGAGGAAGACACAAAGAAATGGAAAAATGTTCCATGCTCCTGGATTGGAAGAATAAATATTGTGAAAATGTCTATGCTACCTAAAGCAATCTACACATTTAATGCAATTCCTATCAAAGTACCATCCATTTTTTTCAAAGAAATGGAACAAATAATCTTAAAATTTATATGGAACCAGAAAAGACCTCGAATAGCCAAAGCAATATTGAAAAAGAAAGCCAAAGTTGGTGGCATCACAATTCCGGACTTCAAGCTCTATTACAAAGCTGTCATCATCAAGACAGCATGGTACTGGCACAAAAACAGACACATAGATCAATGGAACAGAACAGAGAGCCCAGAAATAGACCCTCAACTCTATGGTCAACTAATCTTCGACAAAGCAGGAAAGAATATCCAATGGAAAAAAGACAGCCTCTTCAACAAATGGTGTTGGGAAAATTGGACAGCCACATGCAGAAAAATGAAATTGGATCATTTCCTTACACCACACACGAAAATAGACTCAAAATGGATGAAGGATCTCAATGTGAGAAAGGAATCCATAAAAATCCTTGAGGAGAACACAGGCAGCAACCTCTTCGACCTCAGCCGCAGCAACATCTTCCTAGGAACATCGCCAAAGGCAAGGGAAGCAAGGGCAAAAATGAACTATTGGGACTTCATCAAGATCAAAAGCTTTTGCACAGCAAAGGAAACAGTTAACAAAACCGAAAGACAACTGACAGAATGGGAGAAGATATTTGCAAATGACATATCGGATAAAGGGCTAGTGTCCAAAATCTATAAAGAACTTAGCAAACTCAACACCCAAAGAACAAATAATCCAATCAAGAAATGGGCAGAGGACATGAACAGACATTTCTGCAAAGAAGACATCCAGATGGCCAACAGACACATGAAAAAGTGCTCCATATCACTCGGCATCAGGGAAATACAAATGAAAACCACAATGAGATACCACCTCACACCAGTCAGAATGGCTAAAATGAACAAGTCAGGAAATGACAGATGCTGGCGAGGATGTGGAGAAAGGGGAACCCTCCTACACTGTTGGTGGGAATACAAGCTGGTGCAACCACTCTGGAAAACAGCATGGAGGTTCCTCAGAATGTTGAAAATAGAACTACCCTATGACCCAGCAATTGCACTGCTGGGTATTTACCCTAAAGATACAAACGTAGTGATCCGAAGGGGCACGTGCACCCGAATGTTTATAGCAGCAATGTCTACAATAGCCAAACTATGGAAAGAACCTAGATGTCCATCAACAGATGAATAGATAAAGAAGATGTGGTATATATACACAATGGAATACTACGCAGCCATTAAAAGAAATGAAATCTTGCCATTTGCGACGACGTGGATGGAACTAGAGGGTATCATGCTTAGTGAAATAAGTCAATCGGAGAAAGACAACTATCATATGATCTCCCTGATATGAGGGAGAGGAGATGCAACATGGGGGGTTAAGGGGGTAGGAGAAGAGTAAATGAAACAAGATGGGATTGGGAGGGAGACAAACCATAAGTGACTCTTAATCTCACAAAACAAAGTGAGGGTTAATGCGGGGAGGGGGGTTGGGGGTTGGGATTATGGACATTGGGGAGGGTATGTGCTATGATGAGTGCTGTGAAGTGTGTAAACCTGGCGATTCACAGACCTGTACCCCTGGGGATAAAAATATATTATATGTTTATAAAAAATAAAATTAAAAAAAAAAAGAATAAAAGTTTATCAAGGCAGATTTCATTCATGAAAAAAACAAAAAAAAAAACAAAAAAAAACACAAAAACTGTTAGTCTCCGAAGTTATGTAGAAAGCCAAGCTTAAAATAATACTAGCTTCTAGACGATAATTATCTTTTTAATTATTTTTAAAAATTTTTATAAACATATAATGTATTATTGGTCCCAGGGGTACAGGTCCATGAATCATGATAATTATCTTTTTATAAAAATATATATATTAGTATCTTAAATGTAGAAATAAAAAAGTGGAGTTATAAATTGTCATTACAATAATGCTGACTTTAATAATTGCCCATATATTTACCTTATATGATCTTTATTTCTCCATGTAACTTTGAGCTGCTTTGACGTTTCCTTTCATTTCAACCTTCAGGGCTCCCTTTAGCTTTCCTTGCAGTGCAGGTCTAATGATAATGAATACTCTCAACTTTTATCTGGGTATATCTTAATTTCTCCCTTAATTTTGACTGCTGCCTTCTGGCCTCCAAAGTTTCTAATGAAAAATCTGTTGATAATAGTATTGAGGATCCTTTGAATCCTATGAATTCATTCTTTCTTGCTGCTTTTAAGGTTTTTCCCTGTGTGTTTGGCTTTGAAATTTTGATTAGTGTGTCTTGGTATGAGTTTCTTTGAGTTCTTCTTTGTTGGAGTTTGCAGAGTTTCTTGGATGTTTACATCTATTGTCTTTTATCAAATTTTGGAAGTTTTAAGCTAATATAGCTTCAGTTATTCTCTCTTTTCCTTTGGGAATCCCACAGTCTCACATTATGGGATCCCACAATCCCACATTGGTCTTCTTGATGATGTCCCACAGGTCCCTTAGATTCTGTTCACTTTTCTTCATTTTTTTTTTTTTCCTTTTTCCCAGACTTGGTAATTTCCATTGTCATATCTTCAAGGTTATGGATTCTTTCTTCTGCCTGCTCTTTGAGTCCTTTTAGGGAATTTTTCATTTCTGTTATTGTACTTTTCAGCTCCAGAATTTGTTTCTCATTTCTCTTTGGGTTTTCTATATCTTTATTGATATTTGCCCATCCATTGTTTTGACTTTCTCCACATTTTCCCCTAGTTCAGTGATCATCTTTAAGACAGCTATTTTAAAATCTTTCTCTAGGGGTGCCTGGGTGGCTCAGTAGGTTAAGCCTCTGCCTTGGGCTCAGGTCATGATCTCAGGGTCCTGGGATCAAGCCCTGCATCAGGCTCTCTGCTCAGTGGGGAGCCTGTTTCTCCCTCTCTCTCTCTGCTTGTCTCTCTGCCTACTGATCTATCTCTCTGTTAAATAAATTAAAAAAAAAAAAGTTAAAAAAATATCTTCCTCTAATAGTTCTACCACTAGGTCTTTTTCTGGGATGATTTGTTAATTTAATTTTTTCCTTCAAATAGACCATGTTTCCTCATTTCTTTGTATACCATCTGATTTTTTTTGTTGTTGTTGAAAACTATGTATTTCAATAAAAAATAGGGTAACTCTGGAAATCACAGTCTCTTCTTTCCTCAGAGTTTGCTGTTTTTGTTTTTGTTTTATTGTTTCCTTTTTTAATTATTGTAGATCATCTCTGTGTCTAGAATCAGCCTGAAATGCAAATTTAAAGTCTTTTCAGTTCTTGTCTCAACCTTCACCTTTTTCTAGGCATGTGCATTGACTTTTTTTTTTTTAAAGATTTTATGTATTTATTTGTCAGAGAGAGAGAGGGAGAGAGAGCGAGCACAGGCAGAGAGAATGGCAAGCAGAGGCAGAGGGAGAAGCAGGCTCCCCTCCGAGCAAGGAGCCCGATGTGGGACTTGATCCCAGGACGCTGGGATCATGACCTGAGCCAAGGGCAGCTGCTTAACCAACTGAGCCACCCAGGCGTCCCATGTGCATTGACTTTTTAATATTCCTGTATATATAGCTGCTTTTGAATGATCTGGTTGGTAATGTCTGGCTCCCAAAGAGAAGAGAAAAATGAAGGGGAAATACGTGAACGGTGACTTTTTAAATCTTTTGGAAGTCACTTCAGCCAGAGAGGGAAGAGATTGCAGCAGTGGAGGGGAGTGCAACAATAGTGGTTTCCTTTCTCTTTTTATACCTCTAAGATCAAAAGCATCAATCAGCTATCTGTGGCAGTGCACAGATTCTCTATATTTAGAGGATATAATTTTATTTATTTATTTATTTATTTATTGCCCATGCTGGCTCACACAAACTGTGTGCAAGGTGCTCCTAGAAAGGCTTACACTTACAGCTGCCTACCAAATGGGTGAGGGGTGCAAGATAGGTAGCTGTTACTGTCCTAAAGGCTGAAATTGACCAAAATTAACTCAACTTACCCTCAAAGCCTTCCTCTGGAAGTTGCAATCCTTCAATTATATTGAGACTTCCAAAATAGTTATTAGACAGAATCTATCAGTGCAATTGTTATCTAGATAGTGAAACAAATTCTTGATGCTTCCTATTCCACCGTCTCCCCAGAATCCTCTGTAAATAGTGCTTTTTAAAAAAAATATTTATTTATTTATTTTAGGGAGAGAGAAAGACTGTAAGTACATGAAAGTTGGGGGAGGGGCAGAGGGAGAGAATCTTCAAGCAGACTCCCTGCTGAGTGTGAAGTCCAAGGTGGGGCTCAGTCCCAGGACCCATGAAATCATGACCTGAGCCAAAACCAAGAGTCAGACACTCAACTGACTGACCCACCCAGGAGCCCCAATAGTGCTGTTTTTATAAAGAAAAAAATATAGATTACTGATATCTCAATATTTAGTAATCTTTTGAAAATTACAAATAATTCTTATTAGACAAACTAATTTGGAGTATATATTCCCCAAACACCAAACTTACATAAAAAATGCACAACCTATTCAGGGAGTATCTATGTTCCAACATAAAATAATTATGTTAAAGATTAGCTTCCTATTATCCTCCTCATGGAAGAGTCAGATTATCTGTTCCTTAAGCAGCCCACATTTCCTTTTGTTCCACAGCCTTCTGAAAAACATACAGCAAAGTCAAATATTCAGTTGAAACTATCATCAGTTAAATGTGCTTTTGGTTTCTATTTAACTTTACAAAAATTCCAAAGGAAATATGAATTCACATGTTATTGGAGATTTGCGCTGTGTAAAAAGACCTGTGTTAGAGTGAAGAATCCCTTCATCAATTTGACTTAGCTGACACTGTGATGGAATGTTACAACATAAACTCTAACACAGATGCCCTTGTCTGAAATCTCAGAAGATAGTTATTGGAAATTCGGCTATTTGGACTATCAGTTGCTCTTATGTTATCACTTTATCATAATATTTTGAGGAAAAAATGAAAATTTAAAGGTATCTACAATATAAAAATATTTCAAAATTTACAATATGCCTTTAAGTATTTATGTATAATCATTTTAGTGGTCTGCATGGAATTTCATCTCTTTACAGTTATGTCTTTCTACTTCATATCCCTAATTCCCTCTGTGATCTTGGCACTGTCCTCTTTGGACTTGATTGTCTATCTTTAGAACAAGAATGATGCTCACCTATAAACTAGATAATTATGGGGTAAGGTGGAAGTTAATATAATGTACTTTGAACTCTGAGAACAAAGTACTAAGTAATCATTATACACTGGGAGATAATGAACCAGTTAGTTTCTATACCTGGTCACAATTTGAATATTACATACCCAAGTAAATTATTAGAGTCCTTTAATATGTAAATCACTCTGGCCTTGTCATCCTATCAGGATCATTAGTCACTAAGTGGAAAAAAAAATCTAACTCCTTAAAACAATGAAAGGCTAGAGATTTGTTCTGAACCCTGCATTTAAGAACATATCAAAATGCATGTTACCAGAACCCTTTTAATATTACTCTAAAGTAACTGTAAAAATTGCCATTTGTGTAATGTTTAAAAATTTACCTCGATTTAATTCCTTGTATATGTGAGATTATTGAAAAAGAAAAATTAAACATAAAGTTTGAGCAAAAATTGAATACTTGAGCTAAACTACTCTTTAAATAGTATAGTTTAAATCACGTGGTAAATACTGCATCTAAATATATATATAAGCTAGTCCTAGTTAATAAAAATTTCTCCAACAAAAAATTAAAACCTATTTGAAACTTTTAACATACAAAAAATTGTATTGTGATACTTATGAAGGTAAAATTGTTCCTATCACTTGGTAATATAAAAATTTATAATCATGAATATATTGCCCTATATCAAACTCACAATTTTCTGAGGAAGGTTTTGAAACTGAAGGCTGTGAATTCTGACAGTCATGACTAGCTTTAATCTCAGGAAGGTTACTTAATCTGAGCCTTATTTTCCATCAGAGGTTTTTCATCAAAACTCAAGGATATAATGCCAGTTAACCACTTAGTACAGTGCTTATTACTTACACATGTTAACTGCTTTCACTGTTATTATTTCAATTACTATAAACTTAACAGAAACACAGCAGAGTAAAATTGTCTCTGATTCCAAATAATATTTGCTAATTGTCATGAATTTGGTGTATCCCAGCACTTCCTTTCCAATTAGAATTAATGTTTTGATTTACTTCCTTAGTCAGGGAGGACTAGATAAGGTGAACTGAGGAAAATATACCTCTTGATGAAACGAGAAAGAGTTCTAAAAGCCATACTTCATGCCTGTCAAGGTATTAACATAGAACCTATTGGGAATATTTCTGTTGAATGAGAAGGGACTGTGGAAAATATTTGTAGTACAAAATTAATTTGTGGGAGATATCTCAAAATAATTAATATTACCTGGACAGATAGTTTTATATGCACACACATGCATACACATAAACGCACACACTGCCTTCAATGTAATAATATCCCACTGAAATGGTAATCTGTAATGTTCAAGTGGAGATGCCACACGGTATAGAAAATTCTTATTTTATTTGGTCACAGTTCTACTAATTTTTCTTGCTGTCTACTAGTATAGAACATGTTTAGCTTCTTCTGTGAAGTGAGAGCAATTTAAGTAGAGGTGAAATAAAGGGGAAATCTGATTTTTGAGGTATTTATATTGTCTTCCATTATTTGTGCTTCTTTTGAAATGCATATACAATTTCCACTGACATAGTGGGAATACCATTAATAGATGCAAAAAAAAAAAGTTAAAGATCTCTTGATTTGGATATCTGTGTAACATACAACTAATGTGTATGCAGAGTGCATTATTAGAATTAAGAAAAAAACCCACTTATTTGTGAATAGAGTATCCAAAACAGTGAAGATATACGATGATTTAACAATTCTGAATAGCTCTGAAGAGCGATGAAGCCTACTGTGACCAGTGAATTTTCCCTAAGCAGAGATTTTTGCTTTTTTTATTTAACCTCCTAAATCAAATTGTTAATGCCTCCAGGGAAAATGTAATACATTTTATGCAAAAATAGTCTTATGATCAAGTTTTGTTATGATTCTTCAATTTTCAATATTTCGTAGTTTATATTAAATGGATTTGATATGTTAATCACCAGATGTAGTACTAGTTATTGTATATGTGTATATGTATACACACATGCATATATATGAATGCTATAGCTTATGATATATGTTATATATGTGTGTGTATATATGTATTCATACATATACCTGACATTATATATATGCATGTTTTTTCATAAAGTAAATGCTTTAAATGAAAAAAAAAAAAACATAATATGGAAGAAATAGCTCCAAATTTGAAACCAGAAAACTTAAATTCCTACTCTATTCTTTCTAACTTCTAGCTGTATAATTTTGTTCAAATAATTTAAACTCTTTTCACTACATTTTCTGAAGAAGTGGAGTTTATGTATACCATCTTTAAAATTTGTTTCAGCTGTGAGTCTATGAAATCCCCAGTTGCCCACTTCCATTGTCATCTTATCAAGGCATCTTAATTTTGCCATGGTCTGATTCAACATGTAATAGCTTTCCACTGTCTTTGAGAGCAAATTATTTGTTAAGAAACAACCAGGCTTGGTTTGATGATTATCTCTGTGTTGAGGGAAGGTTATTTTGAGGGGTGGATGGGTGGATGCATGAATATATGGGAAGAAAAAATAGAGAAGAGGAAAAAATGCACAGAGAAGCCAAGAGACTCTATTATGTTGCTTCAGAGACAAACAGATTCATTTCATAGATCACCGTTGAAAAGTTAAATTCTTTTTAAAAACTACATACCATAACGAATTTATATATATTAGGCAAAATTAAATAAACAAAGATTTTGAACTTTGTGACTGGAAAAAGATGAACTATTTCTGATTTTATTTGCGACTCTGATATCCAGCCACATATTTTGGGAAGTTGTTTCATACATGTCTTTTTAGATGATAGGGTTTTAAACATTGATGATGCAAGGGCAGTGCAGATGTGTTGATACTTGTTACCATATATTTAGGTAACAATATTTAGGTATTTAGATTAGATATTTAGCATTATTTATTTTAATAGTTATTTGGTATACTAGTTATATAAAATTTGATACAGAGATCTTCCAATAATTCTACTGGCTAGAAAAAATTTAAGACATATATCAAAACGTTTCTCAATGTTTTTATAGAAAACTCGGAGCTAGACAAAGACATTTTCTTTCCGCCATTATCTTACCAGCTAAACAATGTTTCCTCCACTTGCCTCTTATATGTATAAGAAAAAAAAAAGAATTTAAATATTCAAACTAAAAATACAAGTGTATGATTAATAACATGTTGAATAATTTGTGTATTCTGGAGTCATAATGACTATGATAATAAATTCACTGGCAAGTACATTAGCAAGTCTACCATTGTTTTAATTTATAGTTAGTTGTAACACATTTTTACTCCTGTTTTTGGATCTAGTTATTTTATAATATTATGCCTAACTAAACATAAGGAAAAATTAATCAATTACTATTTCTTGACTAATTCTAATATATCCAGGCTCCCTTCTATACACACAAAAGTATAAAAATAATTTCTGTGACCCAGGAAATTATATTTTGGTAATGAGATGAACATACATACACCCATCATGGAGACAACACCATGAATAAAGACACAAAGGTAAAAATGCTTTTAAGCTTAATGTTTCTTAAAGCTTCTAATGTTTTTGAGAATTATGGAGTTGGTCAGCTTAGTGACTTCTATTAATTCTTTATTTTGCAAGCATATTTGTAAATATGAATATATGTAAAAAGATTTTATGGTATAAAATACTGACTTGTACAGATAACCCTACACAACAAGGAGAAAAAAAAGACGTCAGGATATTTTTAATTATTATAAACTATAATTCTTTACTATCTAAGATGTAAGATCTATGAAGATAAGTAAACATGTTGTAGTTTGTATTTAAATATATATACGTGGGGTGCCTGATGGCTCAGCTGGTTAAGTGTCCTACTCTTGATTTTGGCTCAGGTCGAATGATGATCTCAGGGTTGTGGGATCAAGCCCCACACTGGGCATCATGCTTAGCAGGGAGTCTCTTTGGGATTTTCTCTTCCCCCCTTCCACTAACTCCCCACAAGCTCTCTCTCTGTCTGTCTCTCTCTCAAAATAGATAAGTTAACTCAAAACAAAATAAAACCTATGTTTTCTTGCCTGTATATGTCACTCTCTTTGTAAAGCCTTTTCTCTCTCATGGGAGGAACAGATCATCAGTCCCTAATAATGTAAATGACTGATTGCAAATTGGTACAATGGGAACATGTAGGAGGTGTTACTTGTCTGTTTTATTTCTTGGTTATTCTTCCTTTCATTTTGACCAGTGTGAGGTGTAGATAGGAAATATAATCTGTTGATCAAACTTTGTGTGTGTGTGTGTGTGTGTGTGTGTGTGTGTGTGTGTGTAAGTGGTAGGAGAATTATTTCATCTGGACAATAAATTGATTCTGCTTTTCATCTCAAGTTTGTAAAATAAAACTGATAGTAAAAAATGCTAATAAAATAGCTGGGAAAGAACTAGTTGCTGTCATCATGTTAACTATATAGTTATGAATGTTACACTTTATAAATGTCAAAAAAAGTAAATTTGAGATGTTTGATATTGGATTGGACTGGTAATATATGTGTATTGATAGAAAGGATAAAAAGATGACATTGCTATACTATTGGAAGTGCATGAAATAGGAAAGAGCCTTTTTTGTGAGGTTCTGCATGTGGAACTCACTGGGCTGTTTTTAGAATAGTTTTGCTTAATACAAAATGCTGCCTTTACTCTCTTGGTTAAAAGCCAAATCTACGATGAGATTTTATAGCTGAAGAAAAAAAGTAAATAGATAACTGGATTTGAAATATTGGTAGGATTTCCTGTTCTTTGGTTATGCTGTGTGCAGTAAGATGAAATGTTTCTTCTGTTTACTTCTTGCTGTTTGCAGAAAGATGAGCTACTTCTTTTGTGTATTTTCTTTCAGTATATCTTAATCCAGCATGGAATTGACTAATTTGCTATCATTTCTGTAGGTTTCTGCTACCTATTAAGTCAGGTTTAATGTTTAAGGCAGTCTTAAGTATACCTGTTACTTAACATTAAAATGCTTCCATTAAAAAATATGTTGCCAATACTCAGCAGAAGTCAGTAATATCACCTGCTTTAAAAACAAGGTTGATTAAAAACTCTTCTTTTAAAAGACCCACTTAGAATCCATGACAAGCTGAAGCATCTTTATATAAGCATACATCACTTCTTTGTGAATAGACATTTAGATTATCCGGTTTAAATGAATTGGTTATTTCAGCTCCAATTATAGTACACTATATCACACTTCCTAACTAAAGTTAGAATTTCTAACTAATTCTAATTTCTAATTCTAATTTTGTAATAATTCTAATTTCTGCTAAAGAAATCTGTATATCTGGATCTGATAGTATTAGATTTAAATGTAATGATTAATCTAGATTCTCATAACAATTACCACAAATTAAAATGCATGTTCATGAATGTGGCTTCAATGAGCAAGATACATCCAACATTTTACTCTCTAATTTCACAAAAACAGTTTCTAAAGTAGATTTCAATCTGATTCAGAAGTGATATGTGAGGTCAAAAGTTAACATCTATAATATATATTTTAATAAAATATTAATTTCCTGACTAATAGATATATAATAATATAATTAGGGAGTACTTCATGTATCAATTTAAAAATCTTTGTCCTTGCTCATGCTCTTAGCTGTGGGAAGCTATTCAAATTATACTATAGGAAATAGAAAGCAAGGGTTTGAAGAGGCTGGTCAAAGTTAGTACATTTCAGGCAAATATAAAAGAGCGGTGACAAGGGAAAGCTAGATTCACAGAAAAAGCCTGTTAGACACTCCGCCTTCTCTAGTGAAAATTAATAATTGCCTCCCCATCATCAGGCCACTTAAGGTGAAGAGGGCAAAAGTAACCTGCCACACTTGTCAGAAATAGACATAGTTTCACCCTTGCTTTATCATGTATTGACTCTAATAATGCATGTTGAATATCATGATCTGTCTTTCATTAGAAGGCCAATTTGGGCTTTAGTCACAAATGCATAAAATCAACAGAAGTGGCATATGTAAAACGTCTGCTTCTACATATACATATGTGTGGGTATGTATAGATATAAACATGTACATGTATAACTGTTTCTGTATATATAGTCTGTGTTTATCTCTATGTGGGTATGTAATATCCATATTGTATTTACATTCGGAAAAAAGTCATTTTAATGCACACACAATTCTATTTTTATATTTACACACTACAAAGAATATTAATTCAAGAAAAATATTATGTGGATGTGGATATGTATATGGGTATGTATGTATAGCCACTCCATTATCGCGTTACTGACCCTGGGGTGTATGTTGTTTTTTGGCAGGAGCAAATTCATTTGATTCACTCAAAAAGGCAAAAAAATACACTGACCTTGTGTTTATAATTTAAAAATAAATAATTTAAAAATGTGTTCCTGCTTAGAACTAGCAGAATCAGAATGAACACAAATAAGGCGTGTGTGGCCAGATGGGAAAGAATCTCCCAGATCTGAGTCAGGATCCTCATAAAAATACATTTATTTCTTATGGGTCTAATCCTGAAATGGAGTATAGTGATTTAGAACAAAGACACTGGAGTCAAGGACCCTGGCCTTTATTCCTTTGGCATATTCTTTGCACTGAAACTCAGTTTTTATAACTGTATGTGTACGTAGTAGTATGTGTATCACATAATTATCTTAAGGATTGAATGAGGTTCTGCAATATGGGAAATATTAATGTAAAATGTCATATTACAGTATTTAAAAATAAGAAAACACCAGTGTTTATTTGAAAATGTACTATGTAGTTAGCACAATTTATTTACATTTTACATGGATAAACTTAAAGCAGTTAATAACCCTTACAGATTATTATTAGATTTTACAAATGATGAATGTGGGGTTTAGAATTTGAATCCCATGTTCAAGGTCATATACTTAACAAGCTGCAGTCAGAATTTGAAATCAGTTTACTCCTAGCACTGGTATGTTTAAGCTCCACCCTGCTGACAGGCAATCATCCAGACAGAAGTTAGCCATAACTCTTATCATCATTATTATTGTATGTGAGTGAAAAAGGCCATAATATCCACCAGGATTTTTGTTAATTCTTCAGAAATTACTTCTTAAATTACCTCTGCTCAGAGGTTTATATGTGCCTAAATTTTCTATAAATGTTATTGAATTTACTACCATTAAATATACTGAAACCCTTTTTCAAGATAAAAAGAAAAGAAGGAAGTAAAAAGAATAATGAAAAATAAATTAAGATCACAATAGAAGTCTGATCCCTGCACACTGTGTGAATGGATCTCAGAAAGTTTCCTGATTGTATCTCCTATTATTCAGAAAACTATTCCTCAGACTATGAACTCCTAAAGATATTATAATAGGAGATGTCTAATGTGTTAGCTACTTCGTTCTGCAGAAGATTTTTGGACTGATTATATTGTCTTACTAAAGCTCTTCCTGAAATCATTGTGTGATGTACTATTCCTCATTTCCATTTGGAAGAAGTAACCACATGCCTACCTAGCTATCACACTGCTTCCAGTACAGTGTGCTTCAGTAATAAATAAAGTGCATGCTTTAAGGGAAAGTATACATTTTTCAAATATATAAGCCTCTTTGGCATATTTCCAGAGAGCAAGACAGAATATTTATGTTATTGTTTAATGGCAACACTCACTTCTTTCTAGGAGCAATTTTTGATGAATCTGCCAAAAAGGATGATGAGGTGTTTCGCACAGCAGTTGGTGACCTCAACCAGAATGAGGAGATTTTACAGACTGAGAAAATCACATTTTCGGTGACTTTTGTTGATGGAAGCAATCCTTTTCAAGCCGTTCAAGAAGGTAAGGTCGATCAGCAGTCCAGTTTTTATTTTATTTGTATTTTGGTTCAATTCAAATGGCAATAGAATTAGATTTGTAAAAGCCATCAGCCTGGATATCATTTTTGCGTCTTTACTGCATTGCTTTACTTCAACAGTGCTGTTTTGTGATAGATGTTGATCCTGAACTCCACTTCTGAAAGGGCAGAGTGTGGAAAGTTGTTTTAATTGAAGTATATGTGAAAATGAATGTAAAAATTTACAGAAAAAGCTTTATAATATTTTAGGACTGTAGTGTAAATTAAACATTCCTTAAAACTGTGACTTTCTATCTAAATGTTTAGCTTTGACTTTTTTGAGATAAGGGCCACCTTGAGTGTTCTTACAACATGTGATGACATATTTCAGTGTATTCATAATGAATGCATTGGTAGAAAGAAAACCTGTAGGCACTACATGCAAATCAAAGATTTTACACTGGCATCCTAACATAATATGCCAAATATTAAAAGCATTTGCCTCCATTCTCTCTTTATATTTGAGTGAATTAACATTTTTCATAGGTACCAATCATATAAATACAAATTTTTTTATTATATTGGAATGATCATTTTTATGAATGAAAGTTTTGATTGAAGGGTATAAGAGTAATCAAATTTTATTTTTGATGTTATTATTCTAATGAAATAGCCTTTTGATTGGCAAAACGCTCATTGTTCATGAAACTATTTTCTGCTAATCTAGGTTATGTTTTATTGTGACAATATATTTAGACTAAAGATACCAATAAAAAATTTAGTCAAATGAAGTGCTTGTTTCATCAAAAAACTTAAAGAAGATTTGGCAGAAGAAAAGATGGACAAGAATATTAAAGTACTAAAGTTTGGCAGGGAAGTTTTAAAGACAAATATTGAAAGGGTTAGGGAAATAAATATAAATATTTTTGAAAATATAAAGATGAAAATGCTGTTCATCTAATGTTGCATCTGCATGATGTACAGGTAACCTTTATTGGAATATGCTTTTGACCAATAACATTGGCTACTTATTGAAGCTTATTTATGTTTACTTGTGTCAGTAAGAGAACAGGTAGAATGATTAGTGAGCTAATAGATTTTCCTTCTTAATAATTTGATGGAGTGAAGAAATATTATTTTAATGAAATAAATAGAAGTGTTTTAGTGAAAGATGTTTTTGCAAAAAGTATGGTGTTTATATTAATAGAGAATTTTAATGCTACTAAGTACATACCAATTTAAAAAGTTTAATAAAAACATCTAGTTATTTATATTTTAAAATCAGAATTGTTATGGGAATTTGGGATCTGCATAACTGTATACATTGGCAAATTTTCTATTGAAACATTTAAAAACAGTCTAAATTAATATTATAATTAATAAAGCAATATGCAAAATAATAAAGTAGAATTTGAGGAAAGCCCAATAATGTAAAAGAATATTACTTATTCAACTCTTAGTTTTAATGACTGGAATGAGTGCAGGAAAAAAATGAGGACAGATTTATTTTTGTGGTTTTCCTCTGATTACATATTAATAACTGTAAGTTAACTTTGAAGACATGCTAAAATATCCATTCCTTTTAAAAATGCACTTTTAAAAGTGTGGCAATAAGGAAATGAAGACAACACAATGGGTAGAGGGGAATTACAAAGTCTGAAAAATATGTCCATCACACCTTCTTTAGACTACAATTTGAAAAGCAAAGAATTTTTAAAATACCACAATTAATCTGTTCACATATTGCTTTGTGTAGCCATTCTGCTGTCAGCTCAATTCTGGAAGCAAAAATATCTCTCAAAAAGAACTACTGTTCCTTGAAAGAATTTGTGGCACTGAAAGCAAATTGAGAAAGGAAATAAGTTTTCAGTTTCAGAGACAGAGACCACTAGATATTTGTCAAGAAAGAAGAAAGAGCTTGACAGTTTTTCTGATAGTTTCTGATACTAACAGGATGTTCTGGACCAGTTATTTTGATAGTCTGCTCTGGGTAATGAACCTGAAATAAGTTCTAGGAAGCCCTAGAGCTAATATGTTTCCACATTCAATATAAAGAAAGATGTTGGCTAATTTTAGAAATAAAAATAATTCTAGAGCTCTTTCTGTAATTGGTCTGAAAAAAAAAAAGTAAAATATTCAATTAAAAAAGAACAAGAAATAATTTGGGTATTTTCTAAAATGTTTTGAGAAAGTAATTTAGGAGAAAACCTCATTGTGCCATCAAGGATGGCCAGTTTTTCTATGATCTTATCTTTGCTGCAATACCATTAAAATCTATAACCCAGAAGGTCTTAAATCAGCTTATTTTGTTTTTTTTTTTTTACGTTCTAAAGAAGGACAGCAGATTCAATGATATGTTTATTGCTGGTCATTTACACATTACCACTAGTGATGAACTTGTAAGAAATTAATGGTTTTGCATTTTTTTTTAAATTTGTTTGAATTTGGAAGTCTGATCCTTGAACAAACATCACCATCAAGGATATAGGGATTTGGTAATAATAAAGAAGAAATCTAACAATCCGAAATCCTCAACTTATTTTATTGTTAGAATTTCTTCCAACCAGTCATATTTAAGAGCTGATTTTTATTTTTAAAAATTTAATTTTTTTGTTTACTTTATCTTTCTACTATCAGCATTTAACGGGAGAAGGATTTAAAGATAAATAGCCTATGAACACTTAAATAGTATTAGAATATTGGTGCTATTAAAATGCACCTTTGTGGCTTTGGTTACAGTGAGTTTTACATAGTAATAATTATTTTTAATAATAATATTTAATAATTATTTTTACAGTGAGTTTATAGAAGAAGATATCTTGGTGATAACACAGGATCAATAATCCTTTCTCAAGATCAGTGATTATATCTATTATCTTTATCATTAGCCTGTAACATTAATCTCAGCACTTTTAGGTAAATGAACAGTAGAAAATAAATTCCTGCTTTTAGAAAAGTAATCTGGAATTAAACAACCTATTTTAGCAATTATTTTTCCTTCCTTTTGAATGTATTTGTTGATAAGCTCTTATTCATATTTTGTCCTTTGAGTTGTAGAGTGTTAACTGGGGGCAAACAATTTTTCATACCTTAACTCAGGATTATTTTTGTCATGGTAGGCAGGAATCACATGGGTTATTTTTGAAAATCTTGAAAATGGCAGAGGTGGACAATTATATAAAACTAGTTGAATGTTTTTCCTAAGTAGATGAAGTAATTGAGAGCAGAGTGGTTAAGTTATTCTCCTACACAGTACAAGTGTGTAGCAAGAGAAAGAACTAAGCCATGACCTTCAGACCACTGGCCTACTTTCCTTGCTACATCCTTGCTACATCTGTTAACCATACGGACATGAGAGGGAACACACACTGCATTCTAGGACTTCAATAAGTATTCTAGAGAATAGAAAATTGTAGCAGATTTATATGTTTTGATACTAAAGTTCATGGGTTTTAGATAGCATGGAATAGTAGAAATCTTCCAATCTAGTTGATCAACACCAGTTGATTACACAAATCACTCTTGCTCCTTCATCCTTGTTTTTCTCATTTATAAATAATGAAAAAAAAATCAAACATGATATATTTTTAAGATTAGTTTCATCTCTATAGATAGAACGTTTCATGACTCTGTAGAATGCATTTCCAGATTTAGAAATTTAGCATTCTAGAAATGATAATTATTTACTTACTCCTTAGACAAAACTGAACTTGCTGAAATTGCCTCCTAGTTTTTCGGTGGCCTACTTCAAAAATAAATTAAGAGGGTATATGACACCTGTCCTTGGTCCTGCCATCTCAACCAACCATTCACCACAACATAAAGAACTCATTACTATCACCACGATCTAGACACAGTCTCTTGCAGATTTAGTTGACCTGGATCAGTGCAGCTGTTACCAGATTACTCTCCTTACTCCTCTCTTATGGATTGTTGTCTCTGTGTCGTCTATAAACTGGATAAAACATAGATGAACACGTGTGTGGTGTGAAAGACACTGATTTTCTCTACTGAAAGCAATAGCAATTGTTTATATTGTTGGCTTCTAGTTGAGGCTGACACCACTTTGGTCCATGAGGGGTGGGGATTTCCAAGAAAACAAGGTCAGGGGAAAATAAGGGGAGTGCATTTATAAAAATGTTCACATAGGAAGTTGTACACAGAAATAAGAATTTGTGCATAACTCTTGCATTCATTGGATATATCAGGAATGCTGTAAAGCACCATGTATTGATATTGAATGGCAAAATACAGTTAAAACCTTTTAAAATATTTGTTCTTACTAGAAAAACACCTAAAGGTGAAATGCATAGTAAGAAAAGTTTAAGGACAGAATTATGCTGTAGAGTCACAAATGATACTATTTGAAAGAAAAAGTGGCACCTATTGTAATTATTCTTACTTATACTTTATCACAAACCATAAATAATATAGTTATAAAAACTGTTTTTAATTTAAAAACAGTAATGGTTAAGACTGTTCATCATCTGAATTTCCACCTGGTCCACCTTCAGATTACTCCTTTGTATATCCAACATGATTATTGTTTGCTCCCAAAAGTCTTTTGCAAAAAATAAACATATTACTTTACCACAGTGATGGTTTCAGTTAGATTTGCCTCATATATCTTCCAAAATAAAATTAAGTGTAAAATAATGTGGTTGCTTTTATTTATACCTTATGGAATTTGTCTTATTTCTTTATAGTTATAAATAAAAGACACATGCATCTATACCATGTATGTAAAAGAGATACCGGGAGAACAGTGGAGCCAAAGAATTGTAAGAAAGTCTAAGTAGGAGTATGCACTTCTCCAGAACACACTGCCATTCTCTGTGAATATTTCTGGTGCCATAGGCTAAATCTGAGTAGTCTTGTTCAAAGAGTATGTAAATGTAAAAGAATGATTTATGTGGTTGTTCTATATGATGCTTTATTGAAGGGCTTAGTCTCATAATTTATATTCCTCTCAGCTTTAATAGGACATCTTTTCTGTGATAAAAGTCTGCTAATTTGGAAATGTTTAGATTGGATTCTGCAACTTTTCTAGGATAGGACTGCAGTGTGTATGGCTCTTCAGCCTGTGTTTTCTTGGACCAATTTTGATAGCTCAATTCCAGCTTACTTTCTCAGTTGCCTGACAATAAACTGAATTTGAGGATTGGTGGGTCCAGGGGGCCAAGAAATAAAACCCGAACATCATGCAGGTATAATTCTGCTCATTCAGTCATTTATTTATTCATTTTTTTTTCATTCCACCTTTCCTTCCCACATCAAAGCAAGTGTTGTGCTTTGAATCCCAGTCTCCAGGCCCAGTGCTCAGTGTAACTGGTGCCCAGCCATTTGTGCGAAGGGGTGGAAGGAAGAGCTACTGCAGTTGACTGGTCATTTCCAAAGACCCACACAAAAGGAGGGATTTTGGATGTCCATTCAGTGGCTGGCTGGACCGTCTTCTTCCCTCCATGAATCTGGGATATTTAGCAATCCACTGTCAACCCCAGGATCACTTCTCCTTTCTACCTGCCATATTCTAAGGACTGGCCAATAAGATCTGGAATCAGAATCTTCCTCTTGTGTCATCTTTAGTACCCACCATCAATGTAGATTAAAATATAAAGAATTCTATATCTGTTAGGGACAAGAGCAGCATGCATTCTTTTAAGCGTCTCAGTAACCCTTTTCATTGAAGAATTGCCCGTCAAGAAGAATTAAAATATTTTTGGAATCTAATTTCAAGAGTACTCAGTAAAATCAATTTATCCAAGTACTTTTTAAATGCCTAGTAGTGTTCCAAGATTGGGCCAGCCATAATAGGAGATTACAAACGAAATATAGGACACAGCGTTATAACTGCAGGAAGCTTTAAAAATATACTTGGGAAGGGCTGTGGATTTTTAGAGCATGACCAGTCATTATGCCTTCTACCTGTAACTTATCTTTTTAATGATATTAATTGTAAAAAGGAACAAGATATTTTACCTTTTAAAAAATATTTACTTTTCGGAAAAGAGCGTGAGTATCTTTCTTAAGGTAATGCATTGTTTTCTAACTTAAAGTTAATGAAGATACAAATTGTACGGCTTAATCTTTGTTTTCTATGATTTATTATTGTGCTCCTGTATCAGTAAACCTTTCCCTTATCTAATTCAGTATTATGCTGTTAAAGTAACAAGTCTCTGATACTGTGGATGGATTGAAATTCAGATGTTATAGACCTCTATATCATAATTTTATAGCCTTTTTGCTTTGAAGTCTTTTACCTCCATATCTACAATTGTGTACTCTTGTGTAAGTTACCTCATAAAATATATATTTTAGCAATATGTGATACTCTGGATCTTGTTTTATTTAGAAGAAGCTTTAACAGCTTTCTATGTAAGCTGTGTTTAGCAGAGTAAAGATTTATTCTTTTGTTGTTGGCTAAGTGTTCTTTCTTCCTACCAAGTATTTTTCACATGGTAATAGCAGACCACTTTCTTCTCATTCAGCCTTTTCAGCATGCTTATGGCAGCATAATTCAGTTTTTAATCGGTCTTTTATGATACTGACTTGGTAAAAGATTCACCTATCTGTCTTAAAGTACCTCTGAATATATGGTTTGTTAGATTAAAAACCACACTTACCTACATCCTATAGTTGTTATGAGAGTCCATTGTGTAGTCATAAAAATAGTTTAAGTTCACATTAAAGATGACTTTACTATATGCAGAATTTTTAAACTATTACCTGTATTACTGCTATCAGTGTTTCAAATGTTACAGTCTACTTGCTTAAATTTAGAACAAAAAAAGACCTGGTTTTTAATTATTTTAATATTTAACACCTATTTTTGCATGTCCTTGGCAAGTGTTATGTGAGGTTTATGGGAAACGAACTATGTGTGGTCTTTTAGTAATCATGCAATATTTTGTTCAATTACCTTGTAATTTTCAAAAGAATTATCACTGAAACACTCCTTTTGAAAGGAACATACACAAAACCAATGTACACTAGGAAATTGCATATTCTGGGAAAAGAAGAGAATGAATCAAGCAAGTACTTTTTGGATGCTTAGCATTCAGCCTTGAGCTATTACTCAGCAAAAGACTGTGCTCTCCATTGGCTGCCCTGTAGTCTTCCATGGTTAGGTTGACCTTTATTACCATGTATTAGGTCCTGACCTGTATGGCTCCTTTTCCTTGCCACTATAGTGCTCTTTCTAAACTCCTCATCCAATGCCCTTTTAATGCTTGATTCTCAATATTGTATTGTATGCACTTAGCATATCTACATTTCACTGAGTATATGTCTTAAATTTGATCCCATTTGTTTTTCTTGGGGGAAAAAAAACATGGAAATAAAGTGTGTGTGTCATGGAATTCAATAAATCTACCTTTATTTGAATTTTGCTCCATCTCTTGTTATCTTTGGGATCCTAAGCACACCTAATGTCTCTGAACTTCAGTTTCTTCATATGTAGAATTGGGCTAAATACATACTCCCTGGGATTACTATGACTATGTGATTATTATATGATGATTTTATGGGGTAGTAATTATCATATGTAGGTTTCTCTTCTAATCTAAAAACATGTTAATAGTGGAGTATATGATGATTTAGTACCATTGCATGTGTCTGTCAGTAAATTCTATTGCTCCCTGGCCTTACCTTCCCAGACACCTTCTACCATATATATTGGTGGTACCCATGGATACCACTGATTAGAGTAACCTTATTATCTGCCTGGTTAGCATCTTTTTTTACTCCCAGTTGAGTCTTTCCTTATCAAGATGCTGAATGCTGGGTTGTAAAAATATAGAAATTAAATGCCTCTGCTCTCCCCCCACCCCCCTGCTTCCTGGGCTAGTTCTGCTAGTCAGCAGAGGAAGATGAAAATTATACTTGTAGTGTAATTTATTTGGCAAATAGTAGTGATGTTGCAAAATGTGTACTTAGGGTTGAGAGGATTTAAAATACCTTGTTACCATTTCTGGGAAGTAAAGAAAGCCTGTGGAGACCAAATTAAAGCTTTCTGATGATTTGTGTGGGCTGAATACAATCAGTGAAGTAAATAAGGCACTGAGTCATAACTAAATGGTTGTAGAGAGACATGATGTTGTAGAAGAGCAATAGAAGAAGGTCGGATATAGACATGAATTCAAGGAAAGCTTTATGCTTTGAGAGATGCATCATCTCTGGTATTTTGAGTTTATTTCTAAAATGATTGTTTAAAAGGTTATCTTTCTATGTCCTGCACATTTTCATTTCAACTATACATGGACAAATATTAACTTTAAAAACTTGGTCATTGGTTTCTTTGAATTCTCAGTACTGTTCTTCTTCAATGATACATGATATCATGTTGTTTCTCAGGAATTCATGTGTTATTTCAAGACATATTTGCTTTTTGGTCTTTGATAGAATAATACAATATGATGGTAAGATTGGCTAAACTCATTCCATAAAATATACTTTCAAATATATAAAAAAACTTAAAACATAGAAAATAAAAAATGACTTAACCTGTCTACTATAAATGAAAATATATTCCAAAGTGGAAAATGTTTTCTTAAAATATATTATTTTTGAGAAAAAAAGTTCTGTAACTCCAAGTCAAAAACAATACTATTACAGAGACTGAATAGAATGGCCTTAAATATTCAGTAATAATTTTTGTACTTTGCTTTTGAATTAACACTTATAAAAGATAAATAATACTTTGAGATAGTCCTGAGTACTTATTCATATTATTCAAATTGAGCAAGATGTAGAGAACTTAGGTGATAGAAAGTAACTAGGGGATTTAAAAAAAAAGACACATTCTTAATGGTGAAAGAATAAGAAACTGACATATCAGCTTCATACTACCTTCTTCCAAACCTGTTTTTATTCTGTTACATTGACTTGTCAGTAACCTTATTATTTGGAATTAGTGATTTCTTCTTTTTATTCTGTTTTGAATTTCTAAGTGCTTTGCCCATTTAAAGGAGATTTCTCTCCATATTAACCTACTATGTCTATGTTTATATTTCTATATATACACATACATGTACATATGAGTATATGAAACATATACACCATAAGTCATATCTATGTGTGTCATCTATATATGATGTATCACTATATATAGTAAATTTACCAGACACTTTGTTCTTTAGGTCATTCTTTCAATATTGATTCATGCCTTTCAAGGGGCAATTTTTTTTTTAATTTTAAATTTTTATATACTATGTTTGTTAAAATGGAACAGGGAGGATTTGATGTCAGGCCACCATCATTCATTATCCAAAACTTCATGCCAGGGCTCCATGAGAACACAGAATGGACCATCAGTTTTAGCATCCTTTCTTTGGAAATCGGTTAAAGTTTACATATGGGAAGGGTGGACCAACTGTCAGAAGACGGAATTACTGAGTACAATTCATTATTGTTTCAAAAATTAAAAACATAATTGTTCACTTATGTGTAAGATGATTTATATACTGTTTGTGCACTGGGTGAGGACTTTATACAAATGAGTGAGACAAATTTCACTGAGCCACCCAAGGAATTTATAATCCAATAAGAAAGATATACAAAAAGAGCTAAGCAAGCAAATAAATAAATTTTTTAGTGGAAAAGAATGATATAAAGGAAAGTAAATAATAATATGAAAGAAAATAAAGGGTAGGGTATGTGGTGTTTGTGTGTGTGTGATTTAAAACCAGGAGTTTATTTTTGATAGATTATGGAAGATACTAAAAAGTAACATAGAAGTCAAGATTTGAGGTTGCAGAGTATCCAGTAATGCAAAGAGCAAATAGCAGGCCTGGCTATTGCATATGGGAAAACCATTCAGAGGCATGGGCTTTCTATGTTTGAGGCATGAGATTATTTTTGAATTCTCAAGTTTTTAATCTGTTGCTTTACAAATGTTTATTTTCATCCTCAAAGTCATTATTTTTTGGGTAACATACCACTCATGAGTTGTTTGTTTTTTTTTTTACCCAAATCTGCTTTAGTTTTTCCCTTTGGCAGTGAATTATGTTCCCAAGGAAAGACTGCTGTATCCTGAAGGTTCACGGACATCTGGGTATGGAGATGTCATTCCTGGATCTTTCTTGGATTTGAAATTCACATTTCTATAATTCTAATTTTGAATATAGTTATGGCAACATTTGGGCCTTTCATGTAAATGTTATTCTAAGGAAAATGAAATTAAATTAAACAAATTAAAGAAAGAATTTTACTCAGTTTTCCTGGTCTTATAATACAGAGTAATGTAGAGAGATATATTAATATCTAAAACTTGGAAAGAATCATTTTGTGGCTTTTATATTTGCTGCACGTTCTGACAAAATAGCCCCCTTTGTAAAATCCACTAATAACAAGTAACATTTCCTTACTGTATTCCATAGGCTGTTAAAAGTGCTGCTTCATTTTTTTTCTTCCTAATCTTTATACTGCTTGTAAACTAAAAAGTAGTTACTATTCTTACTAGCATTTACGGGTGAGGAAACTGAGGTGCAGCTAGGTTGGGTAACTTGTCATACTTGAAGCCTTTAGAATAGTGCCTAGAACACCCTGGTTTCTGTTGAAGTCTTTTATTTGGGTGTTTCAGGTATGTTAACGTAGGAGGGACAATGAGGTCAAGGTATTTATTTTCTGTTTCCTGTTTGAAGTCATGTTGGGTTGGCTGTGTACCTTAAACGAAAGTCATGCTTTTCTAACGGCAGCTGTTCTACATCACTTTCATTCAGAAACCCACAAATTCTTCTCCTCTCTACCCTTCAGACCAGGACGGTTTACCACTTCACTGCTACTAGCTCTGAATTCTTGTTGTGCTAGTCCTCATTTTCTTGCTACACTCCACCCACACCTGTGTCATTCACCCTTTCAAAAAATAAACCCTTCTCCAATTATCCTATTTCAAAACTGCTATTATTATTAACCACTACACTGTGCTCCCTGTGTAGAAAAGCTAATTTTAGCTCATTCTTAATGATTTGATGATTTGTCCAGTCCAATCGGGAAGTGCTATGATCTGTTGGAATGTATTACTAGATTTAACGCCATATACATCATATTATGAAACCTAGAATTCCTCACACAGACCTTTAACTTCTGTCCTTTATGAGCTGAAATCTTCATGTCCACAGGTATTTTAACAGTGCAACAAAAGCTGACTTGATGTGAGGGGTATTCACTGGCAATTTCCCTTCAGAAAGACACTAGGTTTGACCACAAACAGGACTGATAACCAAATAGCCACGCCACCGCATAGTTGAAAGACTGCTCTTTAAAGAAACATGGTTATTTTAACTTAAAATGATATGGAACCAACTTTATGAAACTAATGTCCCAATTATATATATTAAAATGTCTCTGTTTGAAAGTCCTCTACGATGATTAAGGCATTTGGTGAATTGGTTGTTTATGAATTCTTGAATATCTTACTCCATTTTCTATAGAGAAAATTTCCCTTATTCCTTTCTTTTATCTGTTCTTTGCTTTATTATGAAATTTAGACTGTTTATTAAGTTGGTGGGGGAAAACCAAAACAAAATATACTTTATTGTTGGACAAATTGCACAGCCAAAGGTTTTTGTTTTCTGGTAACTTATAAAGAGTAATAAGGAGAAACTAACAAGTTCCAAAAGAACTGTTTTGTATGTTATCTCTTTTTATTTTCCAGACCCATGGTTTAATAGATACTAATAAATGGTTAGTGGTCAAATAGCAAGCCACAGAATAGAAGGAAAAGAAGGAAAGTTCCACAAAAGCATGACAAGCTTTATAAGATCTTTGATTCCTTCATCCAGCTAACATTATTCAGCATCCCAGTACATGATACTACAGTTGAATTAGTAAAGAATATAGAGGTAACTTAGAACCATTCTGCATTTTCAAGGAACTTTAAACTACTAACGAAGATTAAATATATGTGCATAGATAACATAATTATCAGATAGTAGTTCCATGCAAAATAGCAAGTTCAGTAGAAAATGAGATGATTTACAACAAGGTATGGTGAATTGAAGGAGAAGGTAAAGAAGAAATAAAAGAGGAAAGAGTAAGTCATGTTTTCTGTCTGAAAAGAGAAAAAAGATTTGAGCAAAGAAGTAGGCATGTTCAAAAATACATCTTCGCGACTGTGAAAAATGTGATCTGGGGGTGAGGGTGCACTGGAAATGGAAACATCAGGCCAAAAGGACAGAAATGTTAACTTTTCTGTCAAGGTCATTATCATGTTCCCAGCTTCAAGGTCACCTGTTTCCAAAACAAGTGTAGATTATTCGACTCAGCATGGAGAAAATCATTACTCAGCAAGTAAAATTAAACACTAATAAGACATTAATAAAGACATTAGGCTTCATAGAGCAACATCCTAGAATTTCTTTTAAAATGTAGCATATGTACTAAAAATGATTTGAGCTCAAAGATGCTTCTTCAGAGGCATGAAACTTCACTGTTTTCAGAGCAAGTAGTATTTTAAAAATAATTAACATCTACAGAACAGTAATTGTTTTTCATTTTAAAGAAAGAGATAAGCACCCAAGTTTTATAACATAAAAAAGTGTTATGCATGTGCATTAACTAGTGTCCTCAAAGGACTTTTACTACACATTTAGCATTGTGTGCAATAACTTTGTGTCATGTCACTGTGCTCTGACATGAGAACATTGAATGTTTTCTAACTGAGTTGGACAGAAGTAGGTGAAGAATAATGATATGTGTTGAAGTTCTTTTATATGCACAGTCTGGGATTATGATCTTTTTATTTGCTTTAAGTGAGATAGTTAATATTTTAAGTTAAAAGCATTTTTATTAGTTTGATTATTCACAAGTGGCCAGTGAAGCTTGTTTATCTGAATAAAGAAGTGTTCTGCAATCTGTGCAAATCAGCATCCATGTTTGTTAATCATGGACTCATTTATTCTTTCATCTAAGTAGATATTGGGAGCTCATAATTTGCAAAATACTAAAGTATTGGAAGAGACACCAAGATGAATCAGTGTGGTTTCTAGCTTCAAGAATCTTATGTTTAGCAAGTAACGGATACAAATAATTTTAACGTGGATATAAACATCATGATATAAGATACAATAAGTTACAACATCTTCAATATTCAGTAAAGGTGAAGTTGTTACAGGAATTTGAGGACTATTAATGTTAGTTCTCTACCTTGCTTTTCCTTCTTCACTCACTGCAGGGAATACTTGTTTTTCCCCTGCATGTTCAGTGTGACCCCTATTTGATACCAAATATAGCAGTCCATTTGAGGTAAGTTAGCATCATCTCAGACTTATTGAAACCTTACCATGTTGCTAATCTGGGTATTCACTCAATTAATTCAGCAAGAATTTATTGAGTGTCTAGTATGAG
Source organism: Enhydra lutris kenyoni (assembly GCF_002288905.1). NCBI lineage: Eukaryota > Metazoa > Chordata > Mammalia > Carnivora > Mustelidae > Enhydra > Enhydra lutris. Next base: position 36,299,485 of record NW_019154087.1, on the reverse strand, counting down.
TCAGGAATTACTCCAAGAACCCATGGTATAGTAATAAATACACAGCTGTCCTGCTTTCTTGGAATGCATATTCTAGTTGAGGGGACAAGTAATATATACAATTTCAGGTTGAAGAGTTGGTATGGAAAATTAAAAAAATATGAAGCAGCATAAGTGGTACAGAGATGCTGAAGGTGGGGTGTCATTTTAAAGAGAATGATCAGGAAAACAGCTTTCTGAGATGACATGAGCAGACACTGGAAAGATGAAAGGGAACAAGCGGGGTCACTCTCTGGGGAAAGCCAAGTGTGCAACAACTTCTGTTAGTACTATTAGTAACTGGAATTCTTCTGTCCTCTCAGGGCCACATGAATACCTGATTTCCATTAACTGTGTAAATACCTTATATCTGTGAGTATCTGGAGTCATCAAGTTATCCTGCCAGTACGTGCAGTCAATTATGTCTTCGTTTTTGTAAATCTGTTTCATAAATTGAAGTCCTTTATTTAAATTTCAGCCCTAGCATTGATGTTCAGGCACCGGTTTCCACACACTACACTTGCAGCCTATCTGATATTCCCTTGTGTGTACAAAGCCTGTCATCAAGCTTGAGAAGAGAGTCAGTGTACCTGCTAGTTACTTAAGCTTTTTCTCTTCACTATCAACAATTTATTGTGGATTATTGTTATTATCTGTTATCATAATATGAATAAACTCTTCTCACCCACTGTATTAAATTGTTTAAAATAGATTCTTCTCTTCCACGGTAGCACAGATTTAGCTGGGTCCATGGGCCCTCCAGATAGGACTACATTTCCCACTTTTCCTTGCAGTTAAATGGAAGGCCAGTGGAATGTGAGTGAAAGTATGGACAATTTGCAAGTCATTTCCAATGTAAAGATAAGCTACTTGCCCTGGACTAACACTCTACACTACTCTCAGTGACTTGGAACATTGATGCAGCTGTGACCCAGCTTTGACCATGCAGATAGAGACAATACACTAGAGGGTTTCTGAGCAACAAGATAGAAAGAACCTGGCTCTCCTGTAGACTAGAGCTGCCCTGGGGTGGACTGCTATGGGGAGAAGCTCACCTCTATCATATTTAAAGCCCACCCCTGTTTGGGTTGTCATTGTTCCAGCAGGTTAAGCCTTAGTATGACAATTATGCATACCTCTCTGAACATCTCACTAAATGAAACAGATATCCCACTGCACCTGCTACCGTAGTGAGGATATCTGATGTTGTAGACCCAGATACTCCCCTTTTATTCCTTCCCACACAGGGTGGCTGTTTTTGTTTTTGCTGCTCTGCTGCTGCCACTGCTGCCCCTTCTCTTCCTCCTGCAACAGCTGTCCCTCTTAAGGTATAATTTAAATGTTATAAAATCTACCTATTTTAAATGTACAATTCAATTATTAGTAGTAAATTTACAGACTTATGCAGCCATCGTCAAAATCTAGTTTTTAGAACATTTCCATCACCAATAAAATTCCTCATGCCCTTTGCAATCAGTCAGACCCCATTCCCGCAGCACTCCCAGGCAGTCACAAATCTGTTTCTATAGCTTTACCTTTTCTGGTTATTTAGACAATATGTAGTCTTTTGTGTCTGACATCTTTCACTGAGAGTGAATTTATTATGTTTATCCAAGTTGTACTATGTACTAAGAATATGTTTCTTCTAATGCTGAATGGTATTCCATCATAGAGATGTGTCACATTTTGTTTTTCCATTCAAAATCTCACGGACTTTGAATTGTTTCCACTTTTTTACTGTTATAAAAAATGCTGCTATGGATATTTATTTAAAAGTTAGTGTGTGTGTGTGTGTGTGTGTGTGTGTGTGTGTGTGTGTGTGAGTATGTGTGTGTGTGTGTATACAAGACCAAAATACAAAATGAAATATACATATTTCATTGTGTGTCTTGTCTACTCAGGCTGCCGTAACAATTTACAAAGACTAGGTGGCTTCAACAACAGAAATTATTTTTCTCACAGTTCTGGACACCAATGTGAAGGTTCAGCACGATTGGTGTTGAAAACTTTCCCTTTGGGTTGCAGACAATTGCCTTCTCACTGTATGCTCACATGATCTCTTCTTTGTGTGTGCATGGAAAAGAAAGTACAAGGTCTCTGGCATCTCTTCTTAAAAGGACACATCCTTTTGGTTTGGGGCTCCACTCTGACCTCATTTAACCATAACTGCTTCCGTAGAGGTCCAGTCTCAAAAGGCTACCACATGGAGGAGTTCAGGGGTTCAATATTCAAATTTTGGAAGGACAGAAATTTTCAGTTCAAAATATTTTTCTTGGGTAGATACCTAGGAAGGAAGGGGAATTGTTTAGCCATATGGTAAATCAATGTTTAACTTCTTAAGTAACTGCATAACTGTTTTCCAAAATGACTACTCAGTTTTACATTCCCAGTAGCAGTGTATGAGGGTTTCAGTTTCTTCACATCCTTGTCAATTTTGTGAGACATATGAAGTGGTATCTAATTAGGGTTTTAATTTATATTTTTCTGGTGATTAATGATATCGAGTATCTTTTCCTGTGCTTATTGGATATCTATTATATTCTTTAATGAAGTATTTATGTCCAAATCTTATGTGAATTTAATTACATTTTCAACTTCTTATTAAACTTTAAATATTCTTTGTATATTCTTGACAAATTATTTTTATCAGCTATATGATTTGTAAATATTTCCCACAAGTCTTTTTTTCCCCTTTTCTTAATGGTACCTTTTGAAGTGCAAATTCCTATTTGCTGAAGTCCAGTTTAACAGTCGTTTTCTTCTAAGTAACTTGCTTTTGGTAATTTATCTAAGATCTCTCTGAATAATCTAAGGTCAGTGCTTTTTTTTTTTTCTTTTTTACTCTTAAAAATTTATGTGTTGAGCTTTTATACTTAGATTTAGGAGCAATTCGTGTTGGTATTTGAATGAGGCATGAGGCAATATTTTGGCATGGGAGTATACAATTTGTCTAGCACTATTTCATGGAAATAGTATTCTTTCACCCATTTCATAGCCTTGGCACCTTCACTGAAAATCAATTGACCATAAAAATAAGGGTTTATTTCTGAACCTTCAGTCTTATTCAGTTGATCTATATGCCTGTCTTTATGCCAGTAATACATTGTCGCTGTAGAGGTAGTTTTGAAACTGAGAAATGTAAATTCTCTAAACTTTCCCTCTTTTTTTTTTTTTTTTCCAGACTTACATTTGACTATTGAGTCCATCCCATTTTCATATAAAGATTAGGATCACCTTTAATTTCTTCAAATAACCTTCTGGGAAATTGGCAAGGATTATGTTGAATCCATAGATCCAGTTTGAAGAAGATTGCAATCTTAACAATAGTGTTTTCTTTTTCGTGAACATAGAATGTGTCACTATATAGTTAGATCTGCTTTACCACTTTTTTTCTATTATTTTCTGGTCTTCACTCTACAAGTCTTACACTTTTCATTTCTTCCTTGGGATTTCATTCATTTTTTGAATTCTATTTATTTTGATAATACTGTGAGTGGAATCATTTCCTAAATTTTATTATCAGATTATTCTTACGAATGTATAAAAATATTTCATACATATATTGATCTGGTCACCTATGGCCTTAATGAACTCAATTATTTGTTCTAGAAGCTTTTTATGTATCCTTTGGGATTTTTTTTTTACAAACAGGATCATATTACACAAAGACAGAGTTTTAATCCTTTCTTTCTAAACTGGATGTCTCTTTATGGTTTTTTTTTTCTCTCCTGATTACACTGGCTAGAACCTCTAGTACAGTGTTGAATAGAACTTTGAGTGGAGAAAACCTTTCCTGTTTCCAGTTTAGATGGAAAACATTTAGTCATTCAAATTTGAATATGCTGTTAACTGTATGTTTTCCACACAGGTCCTTTATCTTGTTGAGGAAATTTATGGAATTTACAGGAGTAAATTTACAGGACTCACTATGACTTTCTCTTTCCTCAGCTCTCCTTGTTAAATTTCTGGCTAGTCTTCTGGTCTGTTGCTGGATCGAATGTGTATTGCAGCCTCAGGTTTGCTAAGATTTTGATCTTCCTCAATGTTTGATACCAAGATTGTTATTTTCAATGAAACCCCCAAGTATGACTTTTCCCATATACCACTCTGAACCAAATAGCTCATTCTGGCATGAATCTTTTGGTGTTCATGTCCTTCCCTGCCTGCTAAAACTATAATGGAGTTTAAATGTGGAATTGGGGAAGAGGCTAAAATTTAGTAGGGTTTCTTTCTTTCTTTCTTTCAATAAGGGATTTTCAATTTGTTGTATGCCTTTGGTCAATTTTAAGAACATTGAAATATTCTTTTTTTTTTCCCCAATTCTGTCCAGTTTTATCATTGCTTTTTGGAGAAGAGATTTGCAAAGGTCCACATTTTGTCATTTGTGAAGTTCCACACACTATGCCTCACTTTTTATTTTATTGTTTTCACAGAAGCAATGTATTAAGTTTTTAATGGCAGCAGTATCATTTTAGCAAAAACATGAATGGGAAATCATATATGAAATTCACTTATTGGGGTAATTCAGAAGGGGAGAAGAATATCAGAAAGTTGACTAGGTATAAGGAACAATCATTAGTTTGTCTGGAACTTTACCTATTTTAAAGACCAGATCAAATTAGGAAGGTAACTTGAAATGAGCTAGTAATAGATTTTAAATATAAAACTAAGGTTTCTGAATTAATGTCTCAGGAAGCAGCAAAGATGAAAGGGTTTTTGTGGTGGAATGATATTTTATACACACATGCACACACATACACTCACACACTTTGGGATAAGGAAAATAGCTTAACACAATATGAATGATAGATTAGAGATCAGGAAACTGAAATCAGAGAAACCAGTTGGGAATCTTTTAAAACAGTTTGGGTGGGAGGTAATAAAGTCTCAGACTTGGATGTCTGTAGTGCAAGGGGAAAAGTGAGCTGCTCTGAAGCAATACTGCAGGAAAACTTGGTAACTTATTATAATTCTGGGGTCAATAAAAGGGGAAATCAAATAAGATTTCTAGCTTTTGGCCTTTTATTGGCCCCAGAATTGGCCTTTAGAAATAGACAAATACACAATTAACAAATAAGGAACACAGAAAAAAAGACATACAAGGGTAAATAAGTGTAAATGTTAGCTAACATTTATTGAATTCTTACTGTGACCAGGCATAGTTGTATGAGTTTTACATAAATTATTTGGTTACTTTTCACACAGGCCTTTGCATATTTTAGGAAACTAAGGAGGTGAGGTTACTCAACTTAACCAAAATTAATAGCTAATAAATGTCAGAGTTGAAATTTTAACCCCTGTCCAGATACAGGTATCAGGATGCAACTGAAAGAGTGGAACTGGAATTCCGTAGAGGAAATGGAGCAGGGGTTTAAGGCCATATTGTCTGGAGGTGAAAGTTAAAGCTAATATTGGATGTGATTGCCAAAGATGACTGTAGGACAGGAGGGAAACCTTTTGATATATCTTAGCATATATTTAAACTTTGTGAGAAGGGAACAAAAAGGAAGAGCAACTTTGAAATTGCAAGAACCAATGGAGATCATTATCTCTGAGAAGATCCTTCTTTTGGGGGCAGTTATCTTAACTGTCATAGAATGTTGTTTGGATGAGGAGTATAAAAGGTCCAGGGAGTCTAGAGATAAGGAATACACTGATTAAATTTTGAAGAGAAGTAGTTTCATTATAATGTTAGTGGTGTTAATGGAAGACCAGTCTAAGCAGTAAGGAGTCAGAGGATGGGAAGGACCAAATATCATGAGTAGAGTCTTTTCTTCAAAGTTTGATGATGCCGTTATATGCATAAAATAACTAGAGTTTAGTAGAACACTGAACACATACATGATGGCAGTATTTTGAATTGAGTAGAGAAATACCCAGAGCAGGGGTCGGAGGGGGAAGTGGGGACAGATGGAGAGAAAGAGAGAGAGATTTATGATAGTTTGGTTTAGAAAAGTGTTAAAGAGAAAGTCTTGGTGAATACTGAACTGTTGAGTTACTGGAACAATCACATTTGTTGACACAGAGAGGAAAACTAAGGAACTGGGAAGTGACTACAATCATTTCAGTGATACTTAAGGCAATGGGACATTGGGAATATGCAGTGGAGGGTGGAAAAGTTTTGGAAATGCTGCTGAGTCAAGTCAATTAGGGGGGACTGAAAGTATTTTTGAGTCATAGTAAGAACCAACCTGATAATCTGGAAGAGACGGTATAAAATGATTTTCATGATACTCTCCAGAAATATTAGGACTTTGTCAACATAATGGAAATAAAAAAAAAATTAAGGTTATTTTTTTCCATTTTTATGGCTAAGTATTATTTTTAGAACATTCTAACAATTATAAGAAGTCTTGAGAGTGAATGAGCCATTGGAAGAGAAAGAAATTTTTCTTCAAATAGATGCTGTTTCTACATTCTCTTTGTTGCTATTAAGTCCTTATGTGGATTTTTAAGATTTAATGTTTTGTCAAAGAGAATTGTAGAATGAAAAGTGTTTAAATTTTTTAAAAATATTTTATTTATTCGAGAGAGAGAGAGACAGAGAGAGCACAAACAGGTGGAGGGGCAGAGATATAGGGAGAAGCAGACTCCCTGCTAAGCAAGGAGCCCAATGTGGGACTCAATCCCAGGGATCGATCTGAGCTGAAGGCAACTGCTTAACCAACTGAGCCACCCAGCCGCCCATAAGGTTTACAACTTTTGAAGTAATTCTGATATTTCCCTTTTGATTTTTCCTTAATTTATGTGTTCACAGTGAACACCAATCTCTGAAAGAGGTTTCCTAAGGACATTTAAGAGGCTTCATTTATTCTACGTAATTTATAGAGTAAATTATTTAGCTCTTGGTTCTGAGACAATCATCTTCATCATCTAAAGTGGTGAAGTGGAAAGTACATCAAATTTGGAGTCTAAAGCAAAAGTTTTGTTCCTGGATCCGGCTCTTAAGCAATTTCTCTAAGCAAATATTCCTGAATTATAAAATAGGGTTTAAAAAAATGCCTAAATTACTTTACAGGTTTATTGTGAGATTCTAGTAGGTGATTGATTGGAAAATCTATATGATCTATTAAGTGATGGCATTTATTTTTAAATCCCATATTCATCAGCATGGAGGTCCATAGTATCCTAGAACTGAAGCTTCTGTTTCTTCCAAAATGGTTTTATTAGTTTGAATAAATGAAGTTTAGCACCACTGGGAAGCTTTGGAAGGTGCAAAATTTGTTGTTTGAGTTAATACTTAAGTAAACTTCAAAGTGATCAGCAAGAACCTAACAAAATTCTGAGGATATCAGACTGATGCTACAAAAGAATATTAAAGAGTTATTATATAAAAACTTTAATTACTGGGCATGCATTAATTGATATACATCAAATATATTTGCTATCACATTGAATAAAATACCTTGTTTTCTCCTTATGATACTGGTGTGCCGTAATAGCATCTGAATATACATTAATAATATATATGATTTATTTATAGTTTATATATATAAACTGCTTACTCAAAGTGTGAACTGTGTGCAGCACAAGGATACATAAGCACACAGAAAGAAATAGACTTTAGATTTTTATCTTATCTGTCCTGGCTAATAAAAGAGATTCCTTCAACTCACATGAAACATAACTATATTATCTACTTAGTTATTAACTTAGGGAAACTATACATATAGATGGAGCTAAGTTCTGGAAATATAAAGATCTCCATCTGTGATCATCCCTCCCTTGAGGAGATTTTATTCCAGTGGAATAAGATGTATAAATTCTAGTAGTCAGAGATGGTAGTGGCATGTGTTCATACCAGAATAGCTTGAAGAAGAACTTGATTCTGCTCATGTAGGCAAGATTTTTTTTTCTTTTGCTATGATTATCCTGGAGTAATTACCATAGTAAATGCTGTGGCACCACTAACACCCACGTAGTCGCATTCCTTCTGTTTATGTGAAAGGCAGCACCATTGAGTTGGAACTCAATTTTTTCCATGAATGCATTATTTAAAAATACTTTATTTATGAACATAGCTGAAATTGTATAACATAAACTTGAAGATTCTAATTTTTGCCAATTGTTTCCAAATAAGCTGTGTAAAATGATAAGGGGAAATAAATATTTAATAATGTTTTGAACAGTTATATAACCTAACTTTTGCACATATTTTGATTCTCATTTTTATTAACTTTTATTTGTTTAGACCTAAAGCCCCCATAAAATTCCACTGTATATAGACCTAAAGCTCCCATAAAATTCCACTGTATATGGGATTTCACCATAATATTTTAAACATAGAGCCATATCATGTGGTTTAAACTTGTGGTTAGCTTTTGGAAAATAAGTTACTTTTGAGCCATATATATGGATTTCAGACTGATTGCTACAAAATACTATTTAAGAGTTATTATGTAACTTTTGAGCCATATTTTTTATATATATGTATGTATATGCCAGATTTAATACATCTAATTAATATTAATATTATGACTCATACATTAAAATTTCTAAGATTCTGCAAAGACACACGGGCTTGGCTCCAGTTCTCAAGACTGATCAGAAACAGTAAGATCAAATCTCAGTTAAGTCACATTTTTTACTAGCTCTGAATCTGTGGATGTTAACTCTCTGTATAAGCCTCAATCTTCCCATCTGTAAAATTTACATAGTAATAATAGGTATGGTCATTTAAAGTTTAGTCTTTAGGAGTAAGTTTTTTTTTTTTTAATAAAAATTAGAAAAAACATAAAAGCAAATGGCATGTAATAGGTACTCAGTAACCAATAGCTATGAAAGATCATCATCCATCATCATATTTCTGACTTGAACTACTGAAAATAAATGAATCCATGCACAAATGGCCATAATGTAATTATAGTCACTTTTTTTGTAGTTAACAATGTTTCAGAGATTTAAAGTGCCTCCTAAAGACAGGCTTACTACCTATAGAGAAGCGGATTAAAATTCACCTGACTATAGGAGCTTTTTCAAGGTATATTAATACCTAGATAGCTTTTAAATTGACTTTATTTGAGTCAATCTGTAGTCCCTTCTTTCAGTACATACATGTACACACATGGATCACATATTTAGTGAAGCTACTTCTTAGATTTTAATATGTGATATGTCATTGATTATGGTATTCTGAACTTCAGAATATATTTTAGAAAGTTCTTTTCTACCTAAAATTCAGGATAATAACAGCACCATCAGCACCAACAGCAAATCAGCAGAATCATCACAATAACTCTCATTCAGTAAAAAAGGCTTATTATGTACCAGGTCCTGTTCTGAAGTCTTCATACATATTGCATCATTTAATCCTGACAGTCCTATGAAATAGTACTATAATTATCCAGATCTAACACGGGAAACTTAAGGCCCACAGAGGTGGAGTAAAGTGGTAACATCCATTCATTGCTAAGTATAAGTCAGGATTTGATCTCAGGCAGTCTGGCTGTAGCGCCTCATTCAAAACAATAGGCTACAAATGATATTCCATAGTTTTATTGCCTAATTTTAATTTATAGCATTAACAGCTATTAATCCATGTTGTTTTGGTCAAATAATACACTAGTGTAAGTTTCAATTATGATTATGACTAGCATATTGTTTCTTTGGATTAGAAAATTTGTGACAACCGAGCATTTCTTGACCAGGAAGCTCATACTGAATTTCTCTTCAAAATATTTTTAAGGATGTATTTCTGAGCTCTAAATGAGCTGTCAGACAGTGATTTTAAAATTGGAACCAAGGAAATTGTGTTTTAATTCATACTGAGAGATGGTAGCACACAATGGTTAAGAAACCAATGGCCAATGTACTTAATACTTAGTGGATATAGTTTTGTAAAATACAAAATAATAAAGAATAAATGAATCATTGATAACCCTAATACCTAAAACTATTAACTATATACTTCATATTTAGATGGTAATACATAGTATTTGTACCATATAGACACAGGCAAAATAATGTCAAGGACATAGCTAATAGTAAAATAATTGGGAACATGAGAGTTTTGGATTTATTATCTTTGTCTTTATTTATTTATTTATTTATTTTTTAAAGATTTTATTTATTTATTTGACAGACAGAGATCACAAGTAGGCAGAGAGGCAGGCAGAGAGAGAGGAAGGGAAGTAGGCTCCCCGCTGAGCAGAGAGCCCGATGCGGGACTCCATCCCAGGACCCTGAGATCATGACCTGAGCCGAAGGCAGCGGCTTAACCCACTGAGCCACCCAGGCGCCCTATCTTTGTCTTTAATATAATTTATCTAATTAAAAATTTATATAATTTAAGTTTTAATAATGGCTGTGTTTAATACACGCTTACCAAATTCCTGGAAGTACAACAACAGGCTCTCACAACAGGCAGTAGGAACAGGATGCCAGGTTTTTCCTAGTGTCCATGATTAGTGGGCAACTCCCATTTATTTTCTCCAAACAGAATTCTCTTATGAAGGATAGGAGGGTAAGGAAGATGCCAGTTGTGCAGGATTAAGAAGGGGACTGGAAATTTTCCACCACTCTGCTCACTAACTGTTACCAAAACAAAACAAAACTGTTTGTTTTCTTCTGTTTCCCCTCACCCATAACTGCTGTGGCACTACTTCCAAATGCGGATTCTCAAGGGTTCTCTAGGGCAGATTGGATCCCTTACTGCTCCTCCCTTGGCAGGCATTTGAGTGGAGACACCTCTATTCTGCTAAATCAGTTGTTAGTACTCTAGTCTTCTCAAATCTACTGAAATCCTGTATTGTCTTTTAAATTCTTTCCTTTTCATTCTTTGTTGCAGTTTATTCTTACATCATTAATTGAGGGTGAGAGGTGGCTATTGAAGAGGTATATACAATAACTTTCTAGTTTCAGTCCTTTCATATTTAGTCAGAAATTTGGTACTTCTTTTTTTTAATACATACAAAATTTATTAAAAATAGATTACAAATTAAATACAGTAGAAATGGCAATGTACAGCAGTTTTTATTTTTTTTTCTACAGTGATATACAGTTATGAAAAGCACATATTCACATTTGGCCCAATCATCTTAGGATCATCAAATCCATCTCTTTACAGGTTTTATAGCCACATGTACAAATATCCCTGTATGTAAATATTTATACATATTTGCATGTATTTATGTGTTTGTTGTTTTTCTATATATTGACAAAATAGTAGTTCATCTGCATCTTTTTTCATTAAGGAAAGGGTGGATTTAGTCCCCATAAGGCTGCCAGTGTTCTCAAGCTATCTGGAAGGAGCCTGCTTTTCCTAGAACCTCCAGAGCAGGCATTCACATCTTTCATAAACACTTAGAACCATTTCTTAGATGTTTATCATAATCATAGGGTTCACCAAATATAATTAATACAGAGAGAATGATACAAAATATGGAATAGCACATATTCCACAACACCTTTGTGTATGTTGATGTGTATGTAATTAAACACTATTTTAAAAAGTATTTGTTTTTGTTTTTGTAATGGGTACTTTATCAACCCATGTAATTTTTTTTCCTCTGAAGTGTACTAAAAAAAAAAAAAAAAATCAGTCCTGTATCTTCAGATTTGCAAAATATATAAGCATCAGGGTCTGAGGATTTTGATTACGTCTAACCCCCTGGGAAGTAATAAATATTTTTGTGGTGTCAGGTGCTCTATCTCAGTGTGTATACCACAGAAGATCATTTCCAACCTTTCAGTACACCTGTCATCTTGTATATTGCTGTAAATCATCCCCATTGCGCTGCTTCAAAATGTTTCACATGTAACACCCCTAGGTATTCAATTAAGCACTGGGATTTTCAGAATGGTGTCGAAAGTGGTGGGGAAAGAGGTGGAAAATGGAGTTGGATATAACATGCCTCTTGCTGTCAGGCACGATTTCTTCTCAGATAACCAGAATGCCTGCTATAGGTTTATAATGATACATAGAGAAGGTAATGAATAGAAAAGGACATAAGCCTAGTAGTGTGCTTTTGGGGAAATGTGTTCTAGACATATAAAAATTAGGTTATAAAAATTAGGTTTGGTGGATTTTAATAACTGAGTACTAGATCACTAAAATAACTGAGGGGCATAGTTTTAAAAATGCGATTTTTTCTTCTTTATTTAGAAAACCATTGAGGATAAAGAGGAGTGTAGGTGTTTATTCACAATAGCATAATGAAAGTAATTATATCATTCTTCACTTAAACATTTCCTAAATTTGAATGTAATGTTTTTAGGAATCCATTTGGGAAGTAGTGTTAGAATTATTTCTAAGCTTAGATGACTGCAACACTGTGATAAAACGGTGTTTCCTTGGTAGTGTAAAACATTCCCAAACTTGTAATATTGTCCAAGTGCATATTGTGAAGTCTTGAGTCTAGACATCCATCATTTTACAGAATAAGCTGTAAGGAAATCAACTAAACAATACTTAGCCAATTTTTTGCTGTTCTATTTCTGTGTGTATAGAGTGAGTAGAAATCTTTAAAAATTGCTGCCCTGAAATTTGCATAGCTCAACTTTCCATTTTTATGCTTCATCCCATCTCCCTATGCATTCTTCTTTGCACATATCATAAATTGCTTAGAGATTCTAAACTCATTATTTTATGTCTCCATTTTCTTTTCTTTCCTCTTTATCACTAGCATGTGTGTGCTTATTGTTTTTGGAAGAACAGTTTTCCCTTTTTCCTGCCCCACTGATAATTTCACACTTTAATAATTGCTCAAGTGCCATTTTCTTTCAGAAACGTTTTCTATATACAAAGCCTTCTTTAACCCGATGTGTTTTTCTGTGGGTTCCTCTTTTTGGTTCTTCCACAGCATCCTACTGAATGCTAGACCTATTGTCCTGTATTATAGAATCAGTTCCTTTCTTGATTCTAACCCACTAGACCGGAAACTTATTTAGAGCATGGATTGTGTCTTATCTTTATTCTTAATAAAAACAGATATTTATATAACACTTAAGCAGTTTCCTCTAATGAGATATTTTATTCTGATGGAATTAGGTATTGACAAAAGAGGGATGTAGGGAGGAAACACACACGGAGGCTGGAA
>NW_019154087.1:36203021-36286420 GCF_002288905.1 Enhydra lutris kenyoni | reverse complement strand
CAATTAGTTAGTTAAACTATGCAAGTTTACTAAATTAGACTAAGTTAACTCTAATCTCTTTGGAGACAATAGGCATGCGGGAAGTTAAGATACTCTGTGCACTGTAATTGTGAACTGAAGTAAGTAGCAAAGCTCATGTCTGAAGGGGATATCATTTTCCAGAAAGCAATTAGTTAGTTAAACTATGCAAGTTTACTAAATTAGACTAAGTTAACTCTAATCTCTTTGGAGACAATAGGCATGCGGGAAGTTAAGATACTCTGTGCACTGTAATTGTGAACTGAAGTAAGTAGCAAAGCTCATGTCTGAAGGGGATATCATTTTCCAGAAAGAAAATATTGCTGGACTTTATATAATGAGTAATAATGGGATAAAGTAGGGAAAGATAATTTTCTCACTCTCTTTTACTCCTTTTCCTATCTCTTGTTCTATCTTTCTGAAGTAATGAGTTTTGTGATGTTCTCTAAAGTTCCCAAGATTTGAAATATCTGGACAAAGGCTCTGGAAGTCAATGTAATCAGATCATGCTTTAGATAACAGAGCGCTATTCCAAATAATATGGAACTCAGAACAGAGTCAGTGCACCGTCCAAGGGAAGAGTAGAAAGTAACTCATGTTGGGATAATTAGTGGCTAAACCTTAGTTTTGAAAGTGGTATAATGCAAAGGCCCTGGGCTTGGTGTTTGTTCACTGGGCCTTAGAAATACTCTGTCATTTGTCAGGGCTTCGATGAAACATTTGAGTTATTTCACTTACAAATATGGTGTTGAGCTTTTGAAATATTGTTCTGATCAGAAATTTTGTGATTGTGGGACAGAAGTATCATTTGTCCCTAATTGCTTTAAATCTTTGTTCTAGGTAGTTTTTATTTGAGCTGTAGCTGAATTTTTTTTAACATTAAGTAACTTTGATGTTTGCATACATATCATCTCTTTCTGAAAAGATAAAACATGAATAAATTTTGAATCTACTCTAAAAATCTGAAATCTAAAAAATAATCAATAAATAATAAAATAAATAATAAAAATAATAAAATTCTAAATAAATAAATTTAATAATAATTTATTATTTTATTATTTCAATATTTTATTTAATACATATTTAATATTTAACTTAATGATTATTTATTATTTTAATAATGATTTAATAATAAATAAATAAATAAATAAATAAAATTTAAAATAAATAATAAAATCTAAAAAAATTGATTTTGCCAAATATGATTTCAAAACCCAAAGCCTAAATTGGTGTATGTGGATTTCATTTAGTTGCAAGCAAGAATGTTAAAACAACAACAACACTTTCCTAAGTGAATGTTTTGGTAACTTTTCAAGGATATTAGAAGTACATGATTTTGTGTTCAATTATTTTCTGTCTAAGAAAGCACTTTATTTTCCTCTGATCATCCACAGATAATGCAACTTGTCATTTAAAGGGCTGAAGAGTAACCAGGTTTTTAATAATCATTTGAAATAATGGTGCTTGGTTCTATATGAAATTTATTACTTCCTTGATGTTCAGAATTTTAGATAATTTCCATGCATTTACTGTTGGAAAAATCATTCAAGTTTGAAGATTTTGCACTTTAAAATCTAAAGACTTTTTAGCATCCTAGCTGGTAAAATGAGCTGTTATTGGAGTTAGACTATTACCACATACAACTAGATAATACTTTCCTGAATAATTCTTTCCCAAATAATTCTGGCTCTAGAAGAGCCACTTTGCATAGTTATTTTTCCATTGAAAGAGTTTCTAATTTTATATCCGACTCCTTCCTTAACTTTTTCTTCCCTTAGGAATTCAAAGACCATGACAACGACTTATACACTGAAAATAATTGACACACCTGCTAAGTAGATTTGCTTAACAGTTTTCACAATATTCCTGACATAGCAAAATGATTTTGGAATTCGGTTTAAATTCATCCCCTTATATCTATAGCAAAGTAAAATTGCACACTGCCAAGATACAATGGGAAGAATAAATAGTAACTTGAGGACATCAGAATTGATGCAAGAGATGAAACACCAAATCCCTAGATAAACTTACAGCAGACTTTGCCTTTATGAAACATAGCTGAAATTTGGAAATTTGGACTACCTGTAAAATCTCATGGGTTAGATGTTAGAACTCCTGGGAGGAACAGCAAAAAGAACAAAAAGAAAAAAAGGCAGGTGCAGGAAGGAGGAGACACGTTTTCATTTTATATTAGGTATCAGCAAATTTCATGTTAAACTAAATCATGAATTCCTAAATTCAAACTGTCCTGTTTATTTCTTTGTACTTTCTCTTTCTGTTTTATGCTATTCTTGAGCCAATCGTTACTTAGCATATGGTAGACAAAATGAATATCATTACCCAGAAAATCTTTTAATTATGAGTCATAAAGCCTGTATTATCTGTAAGTTTGATGTTTCAGGAAGAGAAAGTAATGATTTTTGGTGTAGCATGTTTCTGATGTGTTTACATTTTCAATATATCAGAATTTCCATAAGCTATATTTAGGACATATAAATATAAAAAGCTTTAAAAATCACTACCATTTTGTTCTAACTTAGCTAAAGTTACTTTGAATAACACGAAGATTATCCAGATGTTTTACCAACTCATCTACATTCTACTAATTTCATTTTCTGATGCTGGGGAACATTGACATCATCATCACTTTCACAAAAGATGAAATTTGGTGGACTGAAACACATATGCATGAGTTTACCTATCATCTCTGTTTTTACCACAATCTGCAGTATTATAAAAGGACAAAGGAGTCTTATGTTTTATTCATACACTACAAATTTTTTAATTTGCATTTTTAATGTTTTCCAAGGTGAGTGCTAACAGAATCATGGCAGAACTGAACATTGTAACTTTTGTTGTTCTTAGGGCACTCTTAAACGTCCCAATGATGTATCTGCCACAAAGTGCAGCTTAACACTCCAGGTTATTAGCACACATGCCCTTTTGCACTTGAAAAATCCATGTTTTATTCAAATACAGCCCAAATGCCTTGTTATGATGCTACTAAGCTAAGGAGGACGGTTCACTACCAGAGAGTAGATAATAAACACACTCATTCAGGAAGAAATAAACATAGGCAAGTGACTAATCCTGATTAACATTCTAAGTAATTACTTTGGTAAACATCAATTTGTGGAGATATGGATACATAAAATGAAGGTAGACAAAGCAATGCCTGGGGCATTTAAAAATATTCATATTTTTAAGTAAGTTGGAAGAATCTACTGTCAAGGAAATATTTCAGGGAAAAGTTTTAAAAACAGATACACTAATTACTTGTTTTTTTCAGACATTCAAACTATATTGAAATGTCATATATCTTATATTTCAGTATAAACAACAATATCTAAATAGAATTCTAGTTCATGTGCATTCCTTGCTAAGAGAGAGAGACTGAGAGATTTCAGTTGATTCAGTGGGTCAGACAGAAGTGTTGCCAGCTGCAGTAAAGAAACTTTCCCCACGCTGCCTTGCCAGAGCTTCTCAGTTCTGACCCACAGTCACGGTGCCAAGAGCTGCCAGGAATGCCAAGTGTGTGCTGATTTTGTGATGTGGAGAAATCCAGATCTGGGTGAGAATACTTAATTGTTTTGAACTACTATGTTTGGTTGGAATCTGAGCCAAAGTCTCCAGACATAAAAAGAAACAGTGGCAAAAATCCTCAGGCACAAACATACTTTGCATTTATTGCCTGAAAGTAAGCAGGGCATTTGAGTAAGCAACACTTAGAGTTGACTTCAAGCCTTTGTTTTCTAATTATGAAGGCTGAGGGAAGGTAGCAACGTTTGTTTTGTGTACTCTTGTGACTAAAGATAAGTTCTCAGTTGCCCTCAGACACTGGATGTTGGTAGCTTGGATGTACTTGTTATAGCTTCCAATAAAGTTTTATTTCTTTATTATTTCTCCATCAAACTTAAGTATAAAAACGTCTGTTATTTCCTGTGAGCTTATTAAAGAGGACTTGTTATTTTTGGAAAGGCTTTTGGGTTTTTTACTTAAAGATATCAAGTTTATGAATTTTGTTTTGTTTTGTTTTGTTTTTATTTGAGTTAGGAAACAGTTTTAAAATCTCTTGTACAAGTCTATGCTTTTAGAAAAAGAATAGTTTAAAATATTCTTATAGAAATCATTGAAGAATATACAGTGTTTTAACTAATTTTTACTATAGAGCATTTTAAAACCTTGAACACAATTAACATTTTTGAATTATATTTTCAATCATTGAAATTGATCTTCACTGTGTCAGTAAATTCAAGTTCATTATGTTGCTATCAATTCATCCATAAAAATAATTTTCTTTAGTAAACACAGTTTTAATTTATTACATCTGGTTCTGTCATGTGAGCATCAATTTATCAATATACATTTGCATAATAACTTTATGAATACATATATTAGAGAAGTTGATGAGTACCTTCTGTTCTCCCCACCCCCAAAAAATGGATTGGTAAGATTGAATTAATGATTGGAGGATGATGTTGAAATTAGTATCTGATTAATCATGAATTGGATATGCGGAGTGTCTTGGAATGCTTTTTGTCATATGTTATACAATTAACTGATTGTAGGACCATTATATATTTTAAGGACTTTATTAAAGTTAGCTTATATATATATATTTTTTTTACTGTTAGAATCACAGAGTCTGTGAGCTTGCTTAATCCTGCTTGAATTACTATTTCGCTAAAGATTATTAATCACCAGCTGCCATCACTGAGTGGCAGGGTTCCAAGGCTGCCCTGTGAGGACGCCTCTGTTCATCCTCTGTCCCAGGGTGACATCGTATAGAAGCCTTTTTGGCTTGTTTGCAAAAGCATTTAATTGCCTTTAAATGATATATGTTATCACCAAGTTTAAAGTCCAGAGAATGTTCAGGAAAAAAAAAATCATCAGATGTTTCATCTACAACAACTAAGTTACCCCGTAATGCTATTTGTTAAGAGTCACGTGGATTTGGGGGGGGGTAGTTCCAGGTCCTTTGTACTAACTCCTTTGCTCACCCTCTTCCCATCGATCATCCGGTGATATATTTCACAGGGTCACAGAGGACAGTGTGGGAAGAGAAAGACTTTGACCTTTGAATTCTGTACATTATTCAGTTGTACATTCTAGGGGTTTTCATGTCCTCAGGCTTCAGCATACTGTGAAATGGTGATATGGCAAAGGTTATATTATTGGATGATAATGCTGCTCTGAGTGTATAAGCTCAGCTTCCAGCGTCCCCTGCCAACACTGACAGATCCCACGACAGGTGCAAATTTGACTTCACACATCACAATTGAACAAGCCGAGCCTGAATATTACCTGACTGTGCTAAAGTTTTCACTTCTTTTGCTGTCTGCTTTCTTATCACTTCTTAGGGTTTTTTTGTGTATTATTTTTTCAGAGGGAAGGAAATTTGGAAAGGTTTATAAACTCAAGTTCCAAAACTTTTAATAATTTCTCAGTCGTCAAACATAGGTTCTAAAAAATATTCTTCTCATAATAACCAACATATTTTCAGTTCTCAAGAAAATTAAATCATATTTATTTGAATTTCCTGTATATGTACATTTTAAAATAGTGTCATTTTCAAAATCATGTTCTTTAGTATTATGTAAATATGAAACCATCACCTTTAGCTTTTGTCTCATATAATGTTTTTAAAAAACTAGCTTTCAAAATGTTTGAATTCCCTAACAGAGAAATAGCAGACATCTAAAAGAAAATCTCCATGCAGTGTTGGCTTTTATTTTATATTTGCTGCTTTCTTAGTAGACTTTAAATTGCATTTTCATCCAAGAATCATGTTGTCACCGTGTTAACAGGTTCAATCAGGTAAATAAAAGGCTTAATGGGAAGAAGTTTAGGAAACATACAGAAAAGATGGTTTTTAACTCAAAACACAAGAATGTCTATTTTTAGTTTCAGTAAAACATAGTACTTGGTCTTTTACCCACTCAAAAATGTTTTTCTTCTTTTTCCAACATTTTAAAAATTAAGATCAAAAGAATCACTTGAACAACTTGTTGAGTGACTCATCTTAAGATGATTCTCATACACTAGATAAAAGCATGTGCTTAATATTCTGACCATTTGTTTGTCCATGCCCCTGTATTTATAATGTTAATTTCCAAAGAGCTTACTGATAAACAAAGAAAGAAAGAGTAGGCATTGGGGGATGGTGGTGCACAATGTCCCGTTAGGATAAAATATGTAATGTGTGCTTGCATGACTCCCTACCCTAGACAGACCCAACTATGGAAATGATATTTAAATCAGATCCATCACATACTTGAAAGAAACTGCTTTTTTTTAAAGTGTGTCAAAAATGTTTTTCAACAAACTGTTGGAGTTGTGACTATATTACCATGATTACAAGGGACCACATAACTTGTAGCTGAAATTTTTTTCTATAGATATGGGTTTAAGAGAATGTGAATTTCTATTAGAAAGGGGGATGAGTTCAGTAGGATCTTTTGAATTTGTGGGTTGGTGTCTATTTCCCATGTCTGAAAATACCTTTCAAATCCTTCCTGTGTCAGGTGGTTGCTCTTTTCTACTTCCAGTAGTTTAGATAAATGATTCTGACATACTCACTTGATCATGCATCTGTTAACTTCTCTCTCATATTTTCTATCTCTTTTTCCTCTAGTATGCTATCTCACAACACAAATTCCCTGGTTATGTATAATCTGCTGTCCAACATATCCATTTAGTTATTTATTTCAAATACTCTGTTTTTCATTCGTAGTAGTTCTGTTTGATTCTTCTATCTAAGTATCTTTAGTAATATTAACAAACATTCCTTTTCCTTCTTAAAATATAAATATATGTTTTATATTTTATTTCTTATAATTTTAATCTCTGAAATTTTCACATTATTGTCTTTGTTTCAGCTGACTTGCCTTCATGGTACCTTAGTTCCATATGTTTTTCATGTCTTTTTTTTTTTTTTTAAATAATGTTAGCTGCTCATTTTTCTTGAGCTCTTACTTATGAAAAGTCTTTGATACCTGAGATACAGATGTGACAAAACTTTGCTTTGCTCTTGTCAGAGATCTGAAAGCTCTAATGAAAATTGACCTCTTTAAATTGAAATCTTATCTTGAGACTTTTTTTTTTTTTTCCCTTGGAACTCAGAGAATGAAGAACCATCTCTGATATACCCCTATGAGTTCTGGCAAGTGAGTTTGAATTCCCAGGAAAGATTTTTCTTTTTCTGTCTTGAACCAGTTTTAGATAGGGAAGGATACTAAATGTATTTCTAGTTCATCTGTACACTGAGGCTGCAAACTTTTGTTGTTCCAGTATTGAGGGTTCACAAGAAGCAATCCTCAAGTTCACCTGCCTGACAAACATCTTCAAGGTAAATGCCAACTTCATGATTTCATGTACTTCTATGACTTTCACCTTCATTCCTTGGCCTTAGTGTGCTTGCTTTCTTGCCAGCTCATGTATATACTTTAAGAAATGTTTTATCCACTATTTAATATATACTTTCTTTTTTGAGAGAGAGAGAGAGAATGGGTTGGGGTCAGAGGGAGAGGGATAGAGAGAGAACCTTAAATAAGCTCCCTGCCCAGCACAGAGCCTGACTAGGGGCTCAGTCTCATGACCCTGAGATAGTGACCTAAGCCAGAATCAGGAGTCAGACCTTAACTGGCTGAGCCATCCAGGTGTCCATACTATATACTTTTTAAGTAAGACAATCAGATTGGACATCTGATCCACAGTATTTCAATAAATGAAAACCCAACTGGATTGCTTTATTGACGAAGGAAAAAGAAGTAGAAGGATCAAGGACATTGACCTCCCATAGACATTAAAAACCTCAATCATTTAACTTATTCGCTGCTTCTTTGGAGGGAAATCAGCCTTGACAGCCGGCCAGTAGCTGACACACCAGCTTTTATTCTAACATTAGTAGAAGGAATTTTTTAATGATGCTAGTTCAGATTACTTTCCTTCCTAGTATATGGGGCAGTTGTTTCCAAGTTTACAAAGAGTCCATGTTTTCAGAAAAAAGCCAAGATCTGGTAATATCATCATACTAATTTCAGCTAAAGTAACATGGGGAATAGAAGTTGATAGGAACATGTGAAAACAAATTGGAAATTTAGAAAACTCACAGTAGACGTTCATTTGAAAGTAAGTTTCAGAGGTCTTATATTTTAAAAAATCTCATTTTTAAAATATGATCTCTTTACATGTGTATAGATAACATAATATTTTATTTTAATGCTCAGTGTCCTACCATTTTTAGATTTGTTGCAACTTGACCGATTTAATATTTTTTTCAATTTGTTGAGGATTTTAGAAGAGATGGATGATTTATTTAAAATAAGTCTTTAAAACATAAAGCCAGCGACACTTTGCTGTCATTGTTCATATTTTAGCATTTACCACATTGACTCCATGTAGAAAAGCTAAAGAACAACGTTGGAAACCAGAGAAGCCTGGATTTGACTGCTCTTTTTACTGCACACTTGCCATGTGATTTTGGGCTTACTGTACCATCAGCATCTCAGGTCTCTTATTTGAAAATAAGACTAATATTAGTACTAAATAAGGAATAAAATAATTAAGATAATAAAGCACTTAACAATGGTTAAATGTGAGCTGTTCTTCCAACATCTTTGATATTTTTACTAACTGATTTCTCATTGAATATCCAAGATCTTCTAAGTGATAACTAAATTCAAGAGCATTAAGCAAAATAATTGCACAGTGCTCAGAAATAGAGGGATAAGATTAAAAGAATAAAATTGCTTGAAATAAGTGATACAATGATAAGAGGACACATAAAATAAACTATATAAAATATAAGGAAACATAGAATCTATCTGAAAGGGATATATGTTATTTTTAAACCATTTTTTATTTCAAAGAACTGTAATATTTGCATATGAAACATCCAACATCCTTAATAGTAGATCTTTAATATTTTATCTTAAATATTTTATATTATAGTTTTTACTTTTATTTGTTTAATTTTCCTATAAATAAAATATTTGTTACAAAATAATTTCCTGATTTCCAAATATATCTTCATCATTAGATTTAAGATCATCATAAGCAGATTTTGCAGCCATATTTGATAACTATGCATAATTTATTCCACTTTCCAAGTCCACCTAACTTTTTATGGGTGTAGTAATAGTGTTTTATGATTATATTTTCAATTTGTAAACAAGATAGTAATGAGACTCTTCCTTCTTAATTTTCTAAGAATCTTAATTTTAGAATGTGTCAATAACTGGCAATTTTTTAAGCAATTTTACATGCTTTAAAAGTAGAGTCTATTTTCATTTTCATTCCTAACCAAAATAGCATGTCTTCAATATGGGCTAGAGCTGCTATTACTTTTCAAAGAACATACTTAAGATTTTTTTCTTAGTATAAAAATGGAGATTAATAGAATTGATTCGTTATTTCTGTGTTCTTACTTAAAATATTTTTGCATAGGGTACAGGAATAGTGCAACCGAAATGCTATGAACTTGAAAATCAGAAAGATATAACTTCAAGTTCTTTTCTGCTACTTGTAAACTGATATTTGGAATGAACAATTTAATATCCATAAACCTCTGTTTCTTCCTATGCAACAAGGACATAATCACATGGAGTTCTGATAACAACTAACACATTAAGATTGTATAAAACAAAATTGTTTATGTAAAACACGTGGAACAGTGTGATAATAGTTTTTATGATAATAATTATATTTGTCTGGATTTAGCAATTAGCAAACATTAAAATACATGTATATATGTGTGTGTGTAAAATTGACACCTTTCCAAATCTTGTGGTATCTAACACAAACACTTTTAATGCTAAACCAACATATAAGACACACTTGGACACAGTTGTTTTTACAAGATAGCTGCCAATGGAGTATGAAATATAACTATGCATTTAAGTGCATTGATTAAGTTTAACCCTCAAGTAATGTTAGCTACTTCTAGTATGTTTTCTTTTTAATAGTGTTACCCATAGATACTATCAGAATACTAAGTCATGTGCTCTGTTTAAAAAACAATGGAATTACCACACACACACACACGGAAGGAAGCAAGCCAGCAAGCAAAAGAAAGAGATGGTGCATATAATATGTTACATTGGGAATAGGTACATTGATTATATGAAAGAAGGTAATACCAGCATTGAGGATAACTTGTAGAGGTGCTTGATATTATATAATGTTGACTTCATTGAAGAGAGATTTGATTTTCTATAAATTTTATAGCCATGATCTACATAAATGCATGGATAGACATAAAAATAAATATCATAATTCTACTAAAGCCTCATTCTAATGGAAATATTACACAGAAATATGTGTATTTTATTTATATCCGTATGCATCTGTATATACACACACATACCTATTCACATTACTTTTCTTAAGTGATATCTATCTGCTTCCCTAAGGTAATAATAAATTGAGTTTCACTAAAATAAACAATATGGAATATTTGGAACAAAACCTCAAAGCTCTTCAAGAAATTGTTTCTAGATTATGAAGCAAACAGGCATTGTGAAACAGAAGCTTTCATTTTTATTCTACTCTTATATTGCCAGCCTTTGGTGTTATGACTATTAACTTTTATAGATGCCATACATTTTTATGGTAATAGTTCAGCTTTCTGTTTGGTGAAGAACTAGACTCCTGTTTCTTGAACGATGCATGAGCAAATTACCCCATGCCTTCAAAATCTTTATAAGATTTTTTTCTGTTTAACAATTTATGATTGAATTTTTAAATCAAACAGTTTAAGATTGACTTTTTAGAAATTGGCACTAGATCAATCAAATTGGCACTAGAAAAAAAAATAACATGTTCATAGTCTTTGAAGGTCATCTTCAAGGTGGTACAATACCCTTTCTATACCAGTAGAGTACCACTTCAAATAACTTTGCTCAAATTTGCCAGAGGCAAGTGAATGATTCTACAGTCACATAAGATAAATATTCCATCAGATCTTATGATTTTTATGAGATTTTAAATGTTAATGATTAATGTACAATCCGTATGTTACATAATTCTTTTATTTTATCCCTATTGCTTTCTTCATTATAGAATAACTTTCATCCAAATGTTTTGATGGCTTTTTTACTCTTCATTTTATTAAGAAATTTAAAAAAATATATTTTCATAAATATATGTATAGATATCTGAATGATAGTTTCTATTAAAATATAATTACAATTATTATGAAAGTATCATAATAAATAATTTATTGATGTAATCAAACCTTTAGTTAACATTTAAACTTCTAATCTTCCCATAAGTCCTGTATTTTATATGTAAATATTTTTATATACATTTCAAGCATTTGTGTGAACAAGAATTTATGTGAAATCCCCATATCATGATTTGTTGACATGTCTCTTAAACCTCTTTTAGTCTCTAATTTCTAAAGCTCTTTTTTTTCCCTTACGATGTATTTATTAGTAATATAAATCTGTATCTCCATGTAGGTAATATCAAGATCAAGATACACAATATATCTAGTACACAAGAAAGTTTCTTCCTGCCCCTTCCAAACTAGTTCCTTACTCCCAAATCTCTCATACAGAGGTAACCACTACTCTTTTTTTTTTTTTTTATCAGAGATTAGTTTTGTCTATTCTCGAGCTTAGTATGTTTTCTTTTGCATCTGGCTGCTTTATTCCGTCATTTTTTTGAGATTTATCCATGTTGTTAAGTGTATCGATAGTACATTTCTTTTCTTGCAAGTGGTATTTTGTATGAATAGATCACAGGATTTTTTTTTTTTTTTTTTTTGATGTTTATCTTCTGTTGGCAGACATTTATGCAATGTATAGTTTTGGACTATTAAGAATAAATTTGCCATGAACATCTTTGAAGAAGTCTTCTTGTGGAAAGATGCATTCATATCTCTTGGAGTGTGTGAGGGTAGAGGTAGAACTGCTGAAGCAGAGGGTCTGCAGAAGACTTTTGCATAGTGGTTGTAGTGGTTGTACTCTTTTAACTCCCACCAGTTTTACATGAGAGTTCCAGTTGTTCCACATCCTTGCTATAGCTTGTAATGGTCACTCTTTTTTTTATTTTTAAGGATTTATTTATTTATTTGACAGAAAGAGAGAGATCACAAGCAGTGAGGCAGGCAGAGAGAGGGGGAAAGCAGGCTTCCCGCCGACCAGAGAGCCCAATGAGGGGCTTAGTCCCAGGACCCTGAAATCATGACCTGAGCCGAAGGCAGAGGCTTAACTCACTGAGGTGCCCAGGAGCCCCATGGTCAGTCTTTTGAATAACAACATTTGGATGAGTATGGTATGACATTGAAGTTTTAATTTGCAATTCAGCTATAGCTTATACAGAACCCTTTTAATATTCTTAATGACCATTCAGATGTCTTCTGTTAATGAAATCCTTCTTTAACCTAATGTTTTAAAAATTGAGTTTATTTTTTTTTCTTTTATTAATTTGTAGGTATTTCCAAAAATATGTTCTGGATGTGGTTACTTCATCAGTTGTAATGTTGAATAACTCACATTTTTACATGTCTTTACTGAGCAGTAGTTTTTAATTTTGATAAACTTTACCTTAGTCCTTTTTTAAAAGATCTATTTATTTATTTGACAGGAAGAGAAAGAGAGAACACAAATGTGCGAGAATGAGTGGAGTGGGGGCCGAGAGAGAGAGAGAATCTAAAGCAGGCTCTACACTCAGCACAGAGCTCAATTTGGGGCTCAATCTCATGACCCTGAGGTCATGATCTGAGCCAAAATCAAGAGTTAGGTGCTTAAACAACTGAGCCACTCAGGTGTCCCCAGTCCTTTTTCTTTTATAGTGATTACCTTTTGTGTCCTGCCTAGTACGTATTTGCCTATTCTGGCGTCATAAATACATTTAACTATTTTTTTCTTCAAGTATTATAGTGTTAACTTTTATAACCTTAGCCCTTAAATTTAAATATTTAACCCATTGTATTAGAGCTCTGCAGAGAAACAGTCAATAGAGATATATAGATAGGTAGATGAGAGATAGCAATAAGATAGATATAAAATAGATATAAATAAGATACATATAAAAATCACATGTATATGAAGAGATTTATGGTAAGGAATTGGCTTAGATAATTATGGAGACCGAGAAGTTGCAGGCAGGATCAGCCATCCACAAGCTGGAGACCTAGGAGAACTGGTGGATGTAATTTCTTGCTAAAGACAAAGGCGTGAGAACTGGAGAATCTATGGTTTAAGTCCAGTCTTTGAGACTGATACTGGTTGTTGCAGCTCAAACAGCCGAGGACGCATATTTTTTTCTTTCTCCACCTTTTTGTTCTATTCAGGCTTTCAAGGAATTGAATGATATTGCCCACATTGGGGAAGGCAATCTGCTTTACTTAGTCCACAAATTCAAATATTAATCTCATCCAGAAACACCTTCACAGCCACACCCAGAAATTTAACCAATTGTCTGGAACCTCGTGACCTGTCAAGTTGACACATAGCTTTAACCTTCACACTCCTCTTGAATTAATTTTTATGTATGGCGACAAGGCTATCCAAATACAAATAAGAATATCAAGCAGATCGCTAAAGCAGAATAATTTTTTGACATCTATGCAATGCCTTTATGGGCAATGGTATCCCTGAGGGAATTTTAAAATTTAATCTGTTTTTCTGAAATAACTTTTGCATCATATTGACATTTTTATTTTATCATCTTTTTTTTTTTTTTTTTGCTTTTGAGTTAGTAGTAATACAATGGCCAAAAAGTGTAAAAAATAATCTTTTAATTTTATTTTTTTCCAAGATTTTATCAAAGGTCAACTTTTTTACTTAGATTTATACATTTGAAAAGTGTCCATTGTTTGTGTAATTTTGATAGTAGTCGTAACTTCATTTTCTAAAATGAAGGAAATTTGCTATAATTGATAAGAGTAGGTCTGAGAGACAGTATTGCATGGTGCTTAGAAGGAAGGACTCAGAGACATTTCTTACTGGTGTCATCTTAAATAAGTTACTTTAGCTTCTGTGTCCACTCTGCTTATCTGTAAGATGGAGTCATGATAGTATCTCTTCATACCGTTGTTGTGAGGGTTAAATTACTGTTAACATTTGTAAAGCTCTTAGAATGGAGTCTGGCACATGGTAAGCATTATATAATTGTAAAATAGCTTCTGAGTGGGGTTCTAAGACGATTTTATTTATTTAACAAAAGAAAAACAAAAACAAAACTAAACTAAAGAGGAATACACGAAGAATCCCAGGCTAACGAGATACTACAGTAAAATCTTATCAAAATATAAGACAGTGAATTGCTGCAATATCATCATGGCTTGGTGAATTATGGTTTGGTTTCGTTTTGTTATGTGAAACTAAAGCAAACCATAAAACCACCACTTATAAGAGAAGCATTTGTAAAGCTGCGGCCCCATAATAGCTTTCCATAATTAGAGTAAAATGACATGAAAGATGAAATGCATATTTTCTGCAGAACTGTTTCCTAAGCATTTCCAGAGAATATCAATAATCTGAGAGCACTATAGGAATATGTTATGAAATTTTCCTCATGGATTGAACTTTGAGAAAAATACAATAAAAAGAAAAATAAGGAGAAATGTATTTTCTTAAAAATAGATTAAGTTTATGATGGTGCAAAAATATGGAAATTTAGTTTACAAATTTAATATGTACCTCTGCACCCAGTTGTACTCTGAAGCTAATAATTTGAAATATTTTTTCTTCTATAAATGGAAATGAAATTCAACAGGCTGGCCTCATTTCACTTATTTGAGAATTCTTTTGTCTTGTTTGAATCTGTACAAAATATTCTGTTTATTTTCTTGTACAATCTTGTGAGGTAGGTTAAAAATGGAATGTTCTCGCTCTTGTAAAATAAGCAAGATACTGCTTTTGACTTGTAACCTGTTAAAAATAATTTCATAAAATGAATTTTCTACCCTTGTTAGAGGTTTTATCACCTGAATTTTTTGCCAGAATCTTCAATTTTTACTTGTATGACTTGACATTTACCAAAACCTTCTCAATAAAATAGTGTGGCTTATAATACCTTGATTTATTAGTACTAAGTAATGAAAGTGGAAACAATGTCTAGTTTAGTACCTTCATCTTAACAAAAGAGCTGTAAGTCATTGTTGATTTGATTAATTTGATTCAGAATGTTTAAAGAAATGAAATACTGGGTTATTAAATCCATATAAATGTATGACTAAAAATCATAAATACTCAAATCTTTAAGCAATATGATCATCATTGCTTTAATTACATTATTGATCGCAATATCTTCAGTAAAAATTTGTACATATACATATTTCTTGGAACATTTTATTACTTTCATTATTTCACAAATGAACAAATGGGGCACATATTTGTAGCAGTTTAATTTAATAATAAAATATTTATCAAGTACTTGCCATGTGTCAAGCACTACTATATATGTTGGCAGTTGGAAAAAAAAATAGAACACAGTTTCTCTCATTACTAGGATCACATTCTATCAGAGTAAAAAATAAGGCAGTAATAAAAATGCAATTGATAAGGCTGTATATAAAATGTTATGGGTAAGCTGAACAATTGATAAAGAATAAATAATAAACTACCTAGGAGAGCAAGGACATTTCTAGAGAGAAGTCACAAAAATATATGGCACTCGTTGTACTGTTATTTAGAATTAACACTTAAGTTTCCATTTCATTCTTATGCTTGATTCATTGACTTTATCAGTTTATATATTTTTCCTTAATAAGGAAAGGTGATAAACATGAGTTCAGAGATGAAAATCAAGAGTTAAATGGATTTTTAAAAATAAAATACATGGATATATAGTTATAATATAAAATACATGTTATCAGAGCATAAGTATAAGAAATGTATTTCTTACATTGTTTTTAGTGATAAATATTATTTATGTGTAGAACTGGGTGTAGTGGAATAAATGGAATTATTGTGATAGACATTGGCCTACAATTGAACAAGTTCAATTACATTTTGATTTATTTCATAAGCTTCTGTGAAGTTATTAGTACCAAAGTAGAGGTGATATATAAACAAAGGGAATGAATGGAATAGACAGAGAAGAGCTATATAAGTTTTTTTCTTAAAAGTTTAAGTTTAGAAATCATATTATGTTTCTTGGTTGAATCAGTGCTCTGTCAGTTATAGTGAACGGATCTCCCTGGCTTTTTCATATGTTACATAATTTTGTCACTGAGATAGAAGAGGATTTGAGTGAAATAGTCTTAGTGCTTTACCTTGGAGAAATATATAACAAAGAGCAGTTTATTTTCAAAGACTTTGCTCTTATATTTTATTTTCCTTTCAGTCTCAGGTCTTATTATCTGTCTCATTTTCATGTATGTGATTTTGCAAAGGTATCCTTTGGTATCACTAACCAAATACCCTGTTAGATAAACAAAGGGCCAGCCAGGGATAGAAACAGTTTATTTAATTTTCAGCAGTTGTTTTACTACACAGTATGTCTCTAGGGCTTTATTAAAAGAACAACAGTGGCATTTGGTATGTGTGAAGAAGAACAAATTTACTAGAGTATGATTTCTGTTCCCCCCACAGATTCTATGGTGCAGCCTGGTGATTTTCTGTCTTTTCAAACTGTTCACTGATCTGGCAAAGAAAATTGCCTCAACATGAATAAATAAGTATTAGTTCATTAGCTGTGCTTAATTAACACAAATAAAACTGATGAACCCAATGTTGAGTGTGCTATTGCAAGCTTTCTATTTTATAAGCACCCCTCAGCATTTGTGATTTATTAAATAATTTATTCAGCAAACATTAACTGAATACCACATGTTGGTCTGAGACTTTGCTAAGCGCTGCAGATACAAAAATGTCTTACAGTAGTGCACTATCAGGAAAATAGATGGCCAAACAAATAATTAAAGTATTATGTGATATATATAATAAATACATTGACAAAGTTATGGGAAATTGCAAACTAGATAGATTGATTTGGCTGGAACAGAGAGACCTATGGGGAATAATACACAGTGAATTTGAAGAGACCATAGAAATGGCAGAAGTTAGAAGAGTGTAGATTTAATGTCATGATTCTTAAGATTTTATTTATTTATTTGACAGAAAGAGAGAGAGCATGAGTGCACAAGAGGGGAGGAGGGGCAGGGGGAGAGCAAAGAGGGGCAGAGGGTAAGATAGAAGCAGACTCCCTGCTGAACAGGGAACCAGATGTGACACGGGGCTCAATCCCAGGACCCTGAGATCATGACCTGAGCCATAGGCAAACGCTTAACCAACTGAGCCACCTAGGTGCCCCTAATGTCATGATTTAATGCTACATATAATGGATATGGATTGAAGGAGTACAAAGGGAATTTCCTTTATGTTTCATGTCTGTAGTTTGAGTCTGTCAGATTGTTTTAGTAGCTATCCTACACTTCAGTTATAGTTCTATAATGTACTAGATAAATGACCTCAGAGAGTGGAGTACTGAGTGTTGGCAAGGATCAGGATTTGGCCACAAGAATGAAATGATACTACAGTTTTAGTTGATGATTTCATTGATCTATGTAAGGTAGCGTATTTTCGTTTGTTTGTTTGTTTGTTTTAGGTTTTTTTCAATAAGTTGTGCACAAAGATACTGAATATTTTCAACTAGGAGTTTTCGCTAGTAGCCTCCACATGGAAACTGCTCCATGTGACAAAGTCTTCCTGGATTTAAATTACATTAGATGATAATAACAAATACAGATCAATGGAATTTTAGTTGCATTTTAACTATTATGGTACTGGACATAGGGGCAATATTGATCTGTAAGCAGCAGTGTGGTAGGGTATCTGTGTTTGGAAGAAAATAAAATGACGACTTCCTTGAGGACCTTGGGGAATTATTTGGCAACTTCTACTTTAGAGAGAGAGTCAATGTGGAGATAACATCTGCTTATCTGGTATATTTCCTTTCTCACAATTCCTGTTACAGCTAAGGTAAAAAGTCAACAATTACTGCAGTTATTAAGGCTTAAAATTATTGGTATCATGGAACCAAAGTTTCAGGGGTCCCAGGGAAGGAGATGACAAGAAAAGCACAAGTGAGAGTAAAAGTGTGGAGAGAATGAGGTATTGAGATGGGAGTCTAGAAGAAAACACACATGTCGGTGTCACCACAAGGAGGTGGAGACACATAGCAGGAAGAAGAGACATGAAGAGCTGTGGAGTACCCATCTATTTCTGGACTTAAGACTATAAATAACCCAAAAACACAACCACCCTTCCAAGATAATCATATTTGTTGCCAAAATGTAAATACAATAGTAACTACCTATGAGGTCTCTATACCTCAAAATCAAAAGTATAATTGTTCACTTAAGCATACTTTTTCATCAAAATGAAGAAGTTTTAGATACACATGCACCTATTTTTATCCTAAATAACTATAAGTGATTCTATCACAAAGTATGCCAGACTTCTGAACCACTGATATCCACTTTTGTTCTTTGTCTGGTTGTATCCCCATTTACTTGGGCATGTTCACTTTAGCCCCATGAAAATATGGTATCCTTCATTATTATATTAGTGTATTCTACTTTTCTATCAAATATATTGGATTAAACTGAAAATTGAACTTAAACTTCCATTCATCTTAATGAGTATGTATTCCAGATGCTATACTTTCTGTATGCACAATAGTTCTTAAGTAATATGGAGTTAGCAGATTTGAATGGAAAGTGACATTGTCACTTTTGTGGACAGGTCCCTATGGGCCCATGCCCAAGCACAAAGTTGCCCTTTGTGATATATTTGTGATATTTGTGCAATATATTCCCACTCATTCCTTGGGTAATAGGGTGGTTAATATCTCTTAGCTTTGATGAGCTATGTCACAAACAGATCCTTGAGAACTCTTTTTTTTTTTTAAGGGATAATAACAATATATTCCAGATACTGAAACAGGATGCCTGACATTCTTAAAGATAGAATGACTAAGAAAGGCGATATGGTTTGTGTTAGTGCTGGACCTTTATTTCAAAAGGTGAATTCTGTTTGTCTTAGGCAGCTCGGAGTGCTGTAACAAAGTGCTATAGATTGGGTGGTTTAAACAACAGATGTTTATTCCCCATAGTACATGAGGCTGGGAAATCCAAGGTGTTAGCAGATTTGGTTCCTGGTGAAAACTTTCTTCTTGGTTTTCAGTCCCCTTCCTTCTTACACCTTTACATGGTAACAAGGAAGCTGTTGTGTCTCTTCCAGTACTTAGGAGAGCACTAATCCCGTCATGAGGACTCTACTCTCATGACCTCATCTAAATCTCATTATCTCCCCAAAGTCTACCTCCTAATACCATCATATTGGCATTTAGGGCTTCAGTGTTTGAATTTTGGGGAGACACAAACATTCAGTCCATAACACTGTTCACACACTCAAGATATGTATACACATGAATGGCATTATTAAAATTTGAAGAAGTAGAGCATCAGTTTGAATTAGTTTATAGCTAAGAGTCTATTATTAGAGTTCAGATATGAGATGGCAAATGTTATGTATCTTCCTGCTGAAGAACTGGAGAAACTATATGGAGGAAAGATCATCACAGTTTAGTATAATTTGTGGGATGCATCATCTTATATGCATACATGGCATTATAACATAATCGTCCTTCATGGGCGCCTGGGTGGCTCAGTTGGTTGAGTTACTGCCTTCAGCTCAGGTCATGATACTGGAGTCCCCAGATCCAGTCCCTCATTGGGCTCCCTCCTCAGCTGGGGGTCACTTCTTCCTCTGACCTTCCCCTTCTCATGCTTGCTCTCTCTCATTCTCTCTCTCTCTCTCTCAAATAAATAAATAAAATCTTAAAAAAAAAAAGTCCTCCTTCATGAACCCTTATCTAAACACTTCAGTAAGTGACTGACTGTTAAATGAAAGCCTGACAGATATCTTTTTTTTAAATTTTTATTTATTTATTTGAAGAGATCACAAGTAGGCAGAGAGGCAGGCAGAGAGAGAAGGGGAAGCAGGTTCCCCACTGAGCAGAGAGCCCAATGCGGGGCTCAGAGGCTTAACCCACTGAGCCACCCAGGTGCCCCCTGACAGATATCTTTAAAATTTATTAAAGTTTCTTTTGCTGACCCAAAGGGACTTTCTGGAATTCTCAGCTTGAATTTAAAGCACATTCCATAGTTTATTTATATTTCAGGACAAAAAAATCATTTTAGGAGGAAAAGGGAAGATTCTTTATACTGCATCTGTGTGTGTGTGTGTGTGTGTGTGTGTGTGTGTGTATGTGTATCGGTGTGTGTGTGTGAGTATATGCATGTGCATGTGTGTTTTAGAGAAAATGCCGATATGCTAAAAATAACCATATAAACAAAAGATGCACAGTAAAAAACAAAAATAAACTGATGTTTTTCATAGCATTACCAGATAGTGTTTCAAATTATTGACCATCTATTATCCATTGTTTTCCATATATTTCTTACAAGGTGAAGAAGGTATGAGTAACTCACAGAACTACTAACAATGAGTGATAACAGTACATACTAGCAACTTTATTCACCACCACCATGATAAAACCTTTCCTAATCATTGTAGCCCAGTGACAGGACAAAAAACTTAGTGAAATTGGTTTGTGTAACAATATATGGTTAACAATTACAGAAATGTTTCAAAAAGGGCTAAAAATTTTAAATCATCACAATCTATTCTTAGAAAGTAGTCCTAATACTACATATCATCCTAAACATACAATTACTCTGTCACCCTGTATGGAAGACAATTTCCTGTGAGCTCTCTCATGCAATGAAAATCAATAAATCACATGTTAAAACTGAGAAATGTGCTGCCTCTGGAAGGAGTATTAATGTGGGGATTTAACTTGTGTTTTGAAGAACACTTTCTTTTAGTAATCAAAGTAATTATTTTTACAATATGACATAAATAAGATAGGCTCAGAGATCAAAGTTGCTATATATGAGTTTTGGAGAGATAAATAATTTGTCAAAATGTACGCTTGAAGCAAAGTAATATAGAACAGATAAAAATTGAAATATATATAGAAAATTTATTTTTTATGTGAACCATCAATTTGTCAGTTTATAGTACCGAATTTCCAATTATTAGATAAAAAATGTCAGGAAATGGGCTGCAGTATCTTAATAATGAATTGTTCTATTCCTTTCATACAGTACAAAAAGAAAGGTTTGTTTTCAATTAAAACCCATATTATAGGAAAGAAATAGTAATTATTCAGGGACATTTGAAGAATTGGTGGTGAAGGAAGGCTCAGGGCATTTCTTAGGTGTTGCATGTATACTCTGTTGCACAATCTGTGTGAGTCATATTCTTGGATTCTTATTGTATTTGTGTGTTTGCTTTCCTAGGATCTGGGCTGTCACTTTATGTTTTTTCTTTTATTCCTTCACTTGTATTTTTTCTTGTTGCTTTTGAAATATCAGTTAGATTTGACAATTTTTCTACTTAACCCTATTTAAGAATTTGTCATTATTTTTCTTGCTGTCAAATTGTTGAGCTAGTTAACTTTCAGGATTTTATCAATACTTGAAAAGCATTTCCTAGTATATACGTTAGCAGCTTAAATTATACCACCATATATTCATTTGACTAAATTCGTTATTACAAGGGATAAATGTTTAGAATTAGGCACTCCTCATTTTAACCTTGGAATTAACTTTATCAATAGTTTAAAAAGAAAAAAAAAGTAAAAAGAAAAAGAAACATCTAGTGAGCTCTGTTTTTTTCTCCATTTAGTTATGTGGGATTAATTTGTTTTTATATTTTATTGAGGAAAATGGTTATAGTCTTCTCTTGTCTCAGGTTTTGATAAAGGAGGAGGAGTCTTCCTCATTGTCATTCAGAGCATTTCCTTTTGTTCTAATATAATTAGTTGAAATTTGTATCTGGATATCCGTGTGTGCTGTGGCAAATTGAAATAACTTGTAGATGTGTATCTTTGTTCAGACATGTAAAATACAGTGGTAGGAGGAAGAAAACTAAGATTCTGATTTGGTAAATTTTTATTTTCTCCAAATAGCTGTGGAATATGCTAATATAGTATGACTGCTTATAATGTTAGTTATTAGGCTAATAATTTATTTTTTCCACAAAAAACAAGCTTTAGCCCTTATTACAATTCTAAAATATTAAATCCAGAGTTCAATATCCTATATATGGTTAAAATGTTATCAAACATATTTTTAAGGCATATCATAATCTTTGACCATGGGGATATAATCAATTAAATGTGTCTATTCAGAGTAGATCTACTCATTACTTAAGTCAGAGGTTTAAATGGATATGTTTTATTCCACTTACGCTGGTAGCTAGATGATTTTTCACTAGTTAGTGCTGAATGCTTTTCTCTATTAAATATTTCGGTTCATTAAAATGTGGATCCCCTTTATATCTAACTTTGGCACTATATTCTTCAGAAAGAAATGTTCAGAGAAAACAAGTTTGTCTGCTGAGCAAACAGTGAAGCCAGAAAAAGGATTGCACAGGGAATTAGATTAGCCATGCTGGTAAAGGCATAGCTGAAGCCCCGTTAGGTCTGGCCTGGGGAGCATTTGTGTTTGGAGGAACTGAGCAAATCACATTAATTAATGTTCACAACTTTCTTTGGTGAAAGGGCCTGGTGTCGGAGAGAAGACAGGCGTTTTCTTTTTTATCTGTACGTTATACAAGCCCACCCAGGTCCCTTGGCCTCTGGAAAGAAAGTACAAAGAACTGAAGCAAAAATAATCACTCCTTTAGTCTTAAAGCAAAAAGAAATGTTTACTCACTTAGACCATTCCTTTCATTAGAATGTTGATTTTTAAACTACAATGCGTATGTCTGTATATGTGTTTCTATATGTGTGCATGCATTTCCTTTCAAGTAAATTCAATTAGGAAGAACTATCAAAAGAGTACACTAGCTTTATTTTGTGCATCCAGTCGTTTTTGTGCTACTTTCTTTTTAATTTTTGGTTACATGTGGTCTCTGCTATAACATTGCAGGCTTGTGTGGATGCAGAAATAAAACTGGATATGCTATAAAGAACATAGGGTATGAATTGAATCCTAAAGTTATGTATGAAGCAAAATTATGTGTTATGAAAATAAAATAATTTAGCATTTGAAAGCTTTTTCATCAGAATGTGTTATTACTTTAAAGCCTCCACCTTGCAAGTAGTTTTGATTCAGTTATTGCTATTTCCATGTTTTCTGAAAACAATATTTTGATAGTAACACTGATGGTCTCTATTTAAAGGAGAGAGAAATGTGGGAAGGGAATGTTGGTTAAGGATGTTATGTAGAAAAATTTACTGGTTGCTTAAACAGAGCCTCATGTGGTAACAATTGCATTACTCTGGTGAGGAATCAAAATGGACTGGTCTTCAACTTTGCAGAGGTAGAATTTAGAACACTTCAAAAAGAATATTAAAAAATGGGTGCCTGGGTGGCTCAGTTGCTTGGGTGACTGCTTTAGGCTCAGGTTATGATCCCGGAGTCCGAGGATGGAGTCCCACATCCTTTTGGGCTCCCTGCTCAGCAGGGAGTCCATTTTTCCCTCTGCCCCTCCTCCATCTCATGCACACACTCTCTCTCTTTCTCTCTCAAGTAAATAAATAAAATCTTAAAAAGAAAAAAATTAAAATGAATATACTAAAAAATAATTTCATTTGAGTGGATTAACTTCCATAAATAATCTTGCCTGAGACTGATAATATAAAAAAAAGTCATACTACATTATTCCTGTGTAGTTACCCAAATACTTTTACTTATTATCTAAGATGTTCCCTTCCTAATCAGTACTTGTGAAAACCAAATGAGCAATTAGAAAGCATTTGGGGCAAGGGGTAAAAAGATTATCTGAAAGGAAAATACATTGAGGTTGAGATGTGAAAGGATAAATCTATTCCTGTCTCACAGCCAAAGCTTTCTAGTACTCAGAATACATATATCTTCCAGACCCATTAGCACTTCTGGAAAATGCTGGCAATACTTGACAAACTCTTGATCTTTAGATCAGATTTGGTAAGCAGCATATAGATAGATCATTTTTATTTAGTTAGCACATAACTTTCTTCAGATAAGATGCAATAAAATTCATTAATTTCACTTTCTTGCTTACACACAGAATCTCGCATTGACACTTGACATTAGACTTTACCTTGGTTGAAATTCTTCTGTGCCCCCCAATTTTGTAACAGCTCTTTTACATGAAAGCTCTTGGGTTATTCTTCTAGATGGTAGAGAATAGCCATGAAAAGATTACTCTAAGTATTTCCATGCTGAACATTCTAAGGGCATCTTAATGTGGAAACCATGTATGCAGTACTTTTAAAAAATTGTGTTGTGTCAATCGTAACAGTCTATGTGGAAGTAGAGGCCAAAACTGGGTGTAAAACAAACAAGGGGGAAAAAAACAGTTTTATTAAAAAAGAATGCTACCAGTTAGTAAATACTTATCAGAGGAAGGTCGAAAGAACAGAAATAATCGTTAGGTTGCTATGCTTGACATACTCATCCTGGCTATGGATAGTAAGATTCTCAGACCAAATTGTAAAGGAGTGGTTCCAGTTCAAAAATTGGCCAGAATGACAGCCTAGGGAAGGTTTCAGGTTTGCTTTCAGTTTGGTTTAACCAAATAAGAAACAGCGCAAAGATGAATGATAACATGAGTAAATGAACACAGCTTTTCCATGCCTCCTTAGTTATCTACAGGCAACCAAAATTTGGTAATGAATGTAGCCCTTAAAAAAGGGCCTGATTTTGATTCTATTAGAACAGAAGAGGAGCTATATCCATAGTTAGTTTACCTACTACTTTATAAGGAGATTCCTTACTTTGCCAAAGACATCTAATCATGTATTGTACTTTTTCCTGATTCAACATTATCTATATACCACCTTTATTTAAATACAAATACATTCATTTGCCTTACATGCACCTAATAAACCTTTTTTCCATGCTACGAAAAGTGTGGTTTTCTTTTACTAAATTGGATTTAAGTGAAAATATATGTTACATAAAACAAAGCAGTCTCTTGATTTCAGCTCATGTCATGATCTTCGAGTACTGAGATTGAGCCCCGGGTCAGGCTCCCTGCTGGCATGGAGCCTCCTTGAGATTCTCTCTCCCTCTTCCTCTGCTCCTCTCCCCCCATCCCTGCAAACACACTCTCCCTCACTCTCTAAATAAAATAAAATATAAATAAATAAGTAAAATGGGCTTTTCTTTAGTTCATGACAAAAGCTAAATGCATATTTCTTACTTTTTATAACTTTAATCAATTAAGCTTAATTTTTAATAACTAAAAACAGTATATACTATAGTACCACATTTCTTTCTTTATATATTACCTATTTTCATATCATGAAAAACAAAAGTGTTTGAGGTCTACCATATTCTTTGAGTTAGAGAAGTCCAAAGTGGGTCTTTTCTTAGTTGAAAATTAACATGCTTTTTTGTATTTTATTCTCTCATGTAAACCCCAGTGAAACTCTAAGCCCATCTCATCATCACATGTATTTTTTTTCTCTGAAAAGAAAGTGAATAATGATTTAGTAATGCAAGAGGTAGCCAAATTGGAAAGTATTGCATCTAATTTTCTTATTCCATATTTTGAAAAGAAACTTCTACAAGTGGTGAATATTGAATCCTATGCATTGAAATTAATGGGTTTCTAAGTAAATGTAAGGATGTATTTACTGCTTCAAGCAGAGGATAATTTTATTATGATGATTTTCCAAAATGACAAAGAGGATTGTCAATAAAACAATCTCTGTATCTACTGAATAGTTAGCTATGTTATATTATAACCTGAGGTTAAATACAATAAGAAAAATCTAGAAAATACATTTTTAATATATAAGCACATAAAAAATAACTATAAAAATTGGATATATGGGGCACCTGGGTGGCTCAGTGGGTTAAGCCTCTGCCTTCAGTTCAGGTCATGGTCCCAGTGTCCCAGAATCAAGGCCCACATCAGGCTCTCTGCTCAGCAGGGAGCCTGCTTCCCATCTTTCTCTGCCTTCCTCTCTCCCTACTTGTGATCTATCTCTCTCTCTGTCAAATAAATAAATTTTTAAAAAAATTATATATATGGTAATCACTTCAAGCCAACTAAAAAATATTTTGGGCTATTGCTACCACTATATAATATTCTTAATTTGTTTAGATACTAGTATGTAAAGCCAATGAGACAGAACAAGAAAAGCCAGTGGCAAACATTAAATATATCTATTAAATTTAGAAGTGAGTCAGTAGAACATGATTCAAGTCATTTTTGCTGCCAAACAGTATGGCACAAAGCACAGGAGGGTACAACCTGGCAAAAAGTAAAGGTGAGATGAATTTATCGATCATGTGGAAAATATATTCCAACTCAGTGGCTTGCTAAATTATTCTCAAAAATGCTTTTAAATACTGACCAAGAAATAACATTTTGAATTTTCTAGTGTACTCCTTATGTTAGGTTTATTGCTATAGCATAATATGTATTATATTGTTTAATACAAAAACTGTTGTTCACTAATACATTAAAATACAATATTGAGAAATTTTAAAATTTCTCTTTATTATGAGATTAAAGCTTACCTACTGGATAACAAAAATTTACTTGTTATTTTAAGTTTACAAGCTGTTGTGCTATTGACCTCATTGGATAGAATGAATACAAAGCAGTCAAACATAGTGATACTGATTAGCTTCATGTAATTCATATGGTAAGGGTAGAAGTCTAGATCTTCAGGCACTACACATATACAGAGCCCACTATTCAGCCTTCATACAACTGAAGCTACTTGAGAATTTAAAAAATACCAGTGTCTTGACTGACAAAAATATGAAATGACAGGAGTAATTTCAAATAGCTCCAAAGCAAATTAACCATAATATTTATTAATATCATCATCTTTGCTAATAAGGAGCAGGGCAAACAAAATAGACTTCAAAGTTCAGATCAACTATGCAAATGGATGAAGGTCATATAAAATTATGAAAGGTTAGAGATAACATTGTTTTAAAAGCTTAAATATATGAGTAAATGACTGGGAAACTCGCAGAGCATCTTCTCTTGGCTTTGAGGGGGAGTATGCATGAATGGTAAGTTGATTATCACTGTAATTACTAAAAGCTGTTATCTTATGTGTAAGCAAAGTCATTGCCTCATATTTTACTATCTTTGTTGGAAAAAGCCACTTCATAATATTGTTTTGTTTTATTTGCTTTTTTGTGTGTATGTGTGTATGTGATTTGCTTTTCTTAAAAACATTTATTTTTATAGTAGCAAAATATATGTAACAAAATTTACCCTCTTAACCATATTTAAGTATGCAGTTCAGTAGAAGTAGATACATTCATGTTATTGTGCAATGATCAACACCATCTATTTTCAAAACTCTTTCATCTTGTAAAACTTAAACTCTATACTCATTAAAAATAGTCCTCATTCTCTCCTTTGCCCAGCCTCTTGTAATCATGATTCCATTGATTTTGACTACTTCATAAATGAAATCATACCGTCTTTGTCTTTTCTTTTTTTAATGATTTTATTTATTTGTGTGTGACAGAGGGAGGAGCCCAGGAAAAGGGAGAGGGACAAGCAGACTCTGAGCCCAACCCCGGGCTTGATCTTAGGACCCTGATACTATTACCTGAACTGAAACCAAGAGTCAGACATTTAACTGACTAAACTACCCAGGCACCCCAGGATTTGTCTTTTTGTGAAGAGCTCATTTATTTAGCATAGTGCCCTCAAGATTCATCCATGTAGTAGCATATGCCAGAATGTCCTAACTTTTTAAGGCTGAATAATATATTCCATTTTATGCATCTACCACATTTTGCTTATCCATTCAACCATTCATGAACACTTGGGTTGCTTCCATGTTTTAGACTTTGTGAACAATGCTGCTATAAACATGTGTGTAAAAATCCTCTTTGAGACCCTGTTTTCAATTTGTTGGGAGATATATATCCACATATGAAATTTCTGGATCACATGGTAATTCTATTTTTACTTTTTGAGGAAACACATACTATTTTCGATGGAGGTGTACCATTTTATAATACCATCCACACTACATGAGAGTTCCAATTTCTCTACATCCTCACCTATATTGTTAGTTTTTTTTTTTTTTTTAAAGTACTCATCGTAATGGTGAGGGGTGGTATTTCATTATAGTTTGGATTTGTGTTTCCCTAACAGTTTTTGATGTTGGACATTTTTTCATGTGCCCATATGTATATCATATTTGGAGACATTATCTGAATTATTCAAGCCCTTTTACCATTTTTTAACTGGGTAAATTTTTTTTCTGTGGTTGAGTTTAGTAGTTCTCTATATATTCTAGATAATAATCTCTTATCAGATCCATGATTTGCAAATTTTTTTCCCATTCTTTGGGTTACTTTTTTTACTCTTTTTACTTTGTGTCTTTTAATACACAACATTTAAAACTTGTCACAAAATTTATTTTGTTATTTTTTTCTCCCATTGCCTGTGCATTTGGTTATAGTCAAGAAATAATTTCCAGATCCAATGTTGTGAAGGTTTTGCCCTATATTTTCTCTAAAAGTTTTATAATTCTAGGTCTTACATTTAGGTCTTTGATCCATTTTGAGTTAATTTTTGTATATGGTATAAGGATCCAACTTCATTCTTTTGCATGTTGATACCCTGTTTTCCCACAATCATTTGTTGAAAAGTCTGTTGTTTTTCCACTGAATAGTTTAGGCCCCTGTGTCAGAAATCATTTATTTGACCATATAAGCAAATGCTTATTTCTGGGCTATTATATTCCATTGGTCTCTATGCCTATCTATACGGCAATGCTACACTATTTTACTGTAGATTTATAATAAGTTTTGAAATCAGCAAGTGTGTGAATCATCCAATTTTGTTCTTCTTTTTAAATACTGTTTTGGTTATTTGGAGTCCCTCGTCATTCCATATGAATTTCAGGATGGGTTTTTCTATTTCTGCAAAAAATGCTATTGGGACTTTGATAGGGACTGCTCTGATTCCATAGATTTCTTTGAGTACTATTGACGTTAGTACATTAGTAACATTAGTACATTAGTACATTAGGAACATTAACAATGTTAAACCTTCCACTTCATGAATATGGGATGTGTTTCCTTTTATTTATATCTTCTTCAATTTCTTCTTGCAGTGTTTTGCAATTTTCATTATATAAGTACTTCACCTTCTTAAATGAATTACTTTTTTTTAATTTAATTTAATTTTATTTTTGTGTGCGTGTTCCAAAATTCATTATTTATGCACCACACCCAGTGCTCCATGCAATATGTGCCCTCCTTAAGAATTTAATTTTTTGATGCTCTTGTAAGTGGAATTATTTTCTTAATTTCCTTTTCAAAGTGTTAAGTGTTAATCTATCGACATATATCTGATTTTTGTGTGACTTTGTATACTAACTTTACATAATCTGTTTATTCTAAAAAATTTTTTGTGAAATCTTTAGAATTTTCTACATATAAAACCCTATCATCAGTGAAAAATATAATTTTCCTTCTTTGTTTCCCATGTGGATCCTTTTTTTCATTTTTATTTCCCAATTGCACTGGCTAGAACTTCCAGTACTATATTGAATAGAAATGGTGAAACTGGGGATCTTCATCTTAGAAGAAATGTTTGCAATCTTTCAACATTGAATATGTTTGTTGTGGGTTATTCTTATATGGATTTTATTATGTTGAGGCAGTTTCCTTCTAGTGCTAGTTTGATGAGTATTTTTATCATGAAAGAATGTTGAATTTTTTTCAGTTCCTGTTCTATATTAAGATGATCACATTTTTCCCCTTCATTCTGTTAATGCAGTGTATTACACTGATTGATTTTCATATGTTGAAAGAAACATATCCTCCAAGGTTATAGTGTATAATGCTTACATTATGCTGTTGAATTGGGTTTGCTGGTATTTTCTGGAAGATTTTTGTATCAGTGTTCATGGGAATATTGGTGTGTAGTTTTATTTTCTTGTAGTGTCTTTGTCTGGCTTTGGTATCAGGGTAATGCTGACCTCAGAGAATGGATTAGAAAGTGATGCCTCTTGGGGCGCCTGGGTGGCTCAGTGGGTTAAGCCGCTGCCTTCAGCTCAGGTCATGATCTCAGGGTCCTGGGATCGAGTCCCGCATCGGGCTCTCTGCTCAGCAGGGAGCCTGCTTCCCTCTCTCTCTCTCTCTCTCTCTTTCTGCCTGCCTCTCCGTCTACTTGTGATCTCTCTCTGTCAAATAAATAAATAAAATCTTAAAAAAAAAAAAAAAAAAAAAAAGAAAGTGATGCCTCTTTAACTTTTTTGGAAAAGTTTGAGAAGACTTGTGTTTGTTCTTTAAATACCTGGTAGAATTCAACAGTGAAGCCATCAGGTTCAGCACTTTTATTTGTTGCAACATTTTTGGTTACTGATTTAACCTCCTTGCTAGTTATAGTTCTATTCAGATTTTCTATTTTTTTGTGTGTGTGTGTGATTTAGTCTTCATATGGTTTATGTTTCTAGGATTTGCTCATTTCATCTAAGTTATCCAGTTTGTTGACATAAAATTATCCAAATACTTTCTTTTTTTTTTTAAGATTTTATTTATTTATTTGACACAGACAGAGAGATCACAAGTAGGCAGAGAGGCAGGCAGAGAGAGAGGGGGAAGCATGCTCCCTGCTGAGCAGAGAGCCCGACATGGGGCTTGATCTCAGGACCCTGAGATCATG
This sequence comes from Enhydra lutris kenyoni, assembly GCF_002288905.1. Taxonomy (NCBI): domain Eukaryota; kingdom Metazoa; phylum Chordata; class Mammalia; order Carnivora; family Mustelidae; genus Enhydra; species Enhydra lutris. The sequence goes on along the minus strand of NW_019154087.1, from coordinate 36,255,719 downwards.
ACCTGAGCCGAAGGCAGAGGCTTAACCCTCTGAGCCAACCAGGTCCCCCTCTGCTCTAATCTTTATTATTTCCTTCTTCTGCTAGCTTTAGGATTAATTTGTTCTTCTTTTTATAGTTCCTTAAATATACATATAAATACTTGATTGAGATCTTTCTTCTTTTTTAATGTAAACATTTATAGTCTAAATTTCCTCATTAGCATAGTTTTTACTGTCCCATAAGTTGGTATATTGTGTTTTTGTTTTCAATTATATCTAAGTGTTTTCTAAATTACCTTGTGATTTCTTCTTTTAACTAAGATTGTTTAATACTGTGGCTTAATCTCCACACATTTTTGAATTTTTCAGTTTTCCAACCTCATCCTGTTGGAAAATATACTTTGTAATCTATCTTTTAAAATCTGTTGACACTTAATTTGTGACCTAACCTATGGTTTGTCCTGAAAAAATTTCTCATGTGCACTTGAGAATAATGTATATGCTGTTCTTGTTGTGTAAAGTTTTCTCTAACTTCTCTGTTGTTATATCTACTTGCTTTGTCTTGTTCAAGTCCACTCTTACTTATTTATCTTTTGTTTAGTTATTTTACTAATTATTGAGAGTGGAATATTGACATCTCCAATTATACTTGTAGAATTCTCTGTTTTAATTCTGTCATCTTCTTTTTAATATACTTTGTCTATCATTAGACGCATAAATGCTTATATTTGTTGCATGTTCTTATTGTATTGGAACATTCGTATACTGTCCTATGTATTTTGAAACCTTTTTTGACTTAGTCTATTTTGTCTGTCATATTATACCCACCCTTGTTCTCTTTTGGTTACTAATTGAATGGAACATTTTTTTCTATCCTTTTCCTTTCAACCTGTTTGTGTCAGTGATCTAAAATGAGTTTCTTGTTGACAAAATATAGTTGGATCATGTTTTCTCCATTCTCCCAATGCCTGTCTTTTGATTGGATAATTTAATCCATTATCATTTAAAGTGATTATTAATATGGAGGAACTTCTATCACTACCTATTTGTTTATCATATTTATTGTAGTTTATTTTTTGTCCTTCATTTCCTGTATTACTGTCTTCTTTTATGCTTAGTAGATTTTTTTTTTGCAGTGAAATGTTTTAATTCCTTTCTCATTTCCATGTGTGTATGTTCTATAGATACTTTCTTTGTGATTATCATGGGGATTACACTTAAGAATCCAAAGTTATACTATTCTAATTTGAATTTGCACCCTCTTACATATACAAAAACTTCTCTTCTTCACAGTTCTATTTCCATCCCTTTTGGTTGTTGATGTCATAAAATTATATCTTTATACATTGTGTATCAAAAACATAAACTAATATTTTTTATTTAATGCATTAGTCTCTTATGTAGAGAAGAAAATTTGGAGTTACTAACTGAAGTCACAATAATATAAGCTTTTATAATTTTTCATTTATTTACCTTTACTGCGAACTTTTTTGTTTTCATACAACTTTGATTTATTGTATAGTGTCCTTTTATTCTGATGTATAGGACTCCCTTTAGGATTTTCAATCTATCAGGTCTAGTGGTAACAAACTTCCTCAGCTTTTGTTTATCTGTGAATGTCTTAATCTCTCCCTCACTTTTGCTATATCAGTCCATGGTCTTTTGGCCTTCATATTTTCTAATGAGAAATCCATTTATCATCTTATTGAGGATTCCTCTTATGTAACAAGTTGCTTCTCTTCCTTTCAAGATTCTTTGTTTTGGGCTTTAGACTGTTTGATTATAAAGTGTCTCAGTGTGGGTTTCTTTGAGTTCATCTTAATTGTATGTTCACATTCATGTCTCTCAACAAATTTGGGAAATTTTCTGCTCTTATTCCTTCACACATTCTTTCTGTTCCTTTTTTTTTTTCCTCCTCCTGAAAAAGCCCACATTCTATTTGTTGTTCTCCTTGATTGTGTAACACAAATACCTTAGTCTCTCTGTTTCCTTTTCTTCCTTTTTTTGTTTCCTCTGTTACTCAGACTTGCTAATTTCCATTGTCATCTTTTCAAGTTCACTCATTCTTTCTTATGCCTGCTCAAAACTGCCTTTGAATCCCTTTACTGAATTTTTCATTTTAGTTACCTCCAGACTTTCTTTTTGATTTCTTTTTATATTTTATATCACTTTGTTGATATCTTCATTTTGTAAATCATTTTCTTAATTTTCACATCTTACTTTATTTCTTTGAGCACTTTAAGCCTTGTTTAAAGCTTTGTTGGGGCACCTGGGTGGCTCAGTGGGTTAAAGCTTCTGCCTTCAGCTCAGGTCATGATCCCAGGGTCCTGGGATCAAGCCCCACATCAGGCTCTCTGATCAGGAGGGAGCCTGCTTCCATCTCTCTCTCTCTATCTGCCTGCTTCTCTGCCTACTTGTGATCTCTGTCTTTCAAATTAAAAAAAAAAAATGTTTTAAAAAAATAAAGTTTTGTTTTGTAGATCTGCAATCATGTCTCTCTTAGGAATAGTGTCTGTTTACTTATTCTTTCCTTTGAATGGAACATACTTTCTTGTTTCATTGTATGCCTGATAGTACTTTTGAAAACTGGGTATCTGAAGCTAGTAATATTATAACTCTGGAAAACCAGATTGTCTCCTTCTCTAGGGTTTGCTATTTGTATTGTTATGTTTTGATTGCTGTAGACTGTCACTGTGCTGAGGATTAGCCTGAGGGGTAAACTTAGGTCTTTTCACATCTTTTCTCGTCCTGTACCTTTTTTGCATACTCCATGACCTTCTAACTTTCCCCATATATGCTTTTCAATGTGTTTAATATCTAGCTTCCAGAAGCAGAAAAAGGGAAAAGTGAAGGGGCAAAAACAGTGCTGGACCTTTAAATACCTTGGAATTTACTTTAGCCAGACAAAGAAAGGCTTAAACAATGAGAAGAGGTAAAAAACAGTGACTGCCATTTTCTGTGTCTGCACCTTTGTATTCGGAAGCAACAGCAATTGGCAAACACATCACCACTATTTGGAGCCTGGGTCCTTATTGACCATCTTGGATCCTTCCAGGTGGATGCAAACTGTTATAGGAATACATGCACAACTGCCTGCCATGGGACTGGGTGCTGGATATCCACTGTTGATTTCAGAGCTAAAATTCACCAAAATTAACCACAGTTTATCATTCAGACCTTTCCTAGAAAGTCACAAACCTTCAGTATATCCCTGAGTTCCAAAATATATATCTCAGGTAGACCTTGTCAGTTTAATAGTTGTCTGGGTGGAAGAGGGACTCCTAGTGCTTCTCACTCCACCATCTTCCCAGAATCCTCTCCTGGCTTGGGTTTTTAATAGTATTGGGTTTTCAAAAAGAAAAACAAAACAAAACAAAACAAAAACCAGTCTTTTAAATCAGTAAGACAAATCCTTTATTGGGTGAGATTGGAGGTAGAACAAACATAAGTTATTTGTTTTATGATTATAAATCCATGGTCCCTGTGATATAAAAATTTATATAAGGGTATTATAATGTACCAATAAAAATATTATATGTCTATATTGTAAATTTCTGTTTTTAAAACCTGTATGCTATTATTTTTTTTTTGTGGCCCATTATAAAAGCATGAATTCAGATTGGCTTGTCATTTCTCTGAAATCTTTGTTTCACTTATGTTTAGAAGATACACATTATTCATATCTTTTGCCCATTTCTTGACTAGATTATGTGGTTTTGGGGCAATGAGTTTGATAAATTCTTTGTAGATATTGGATACTAGCCCTTTATTTGATATGTCATTTGTGCTGGATGAGAGGTGGGTGGTGGGATGATGTAACTGGGTGATAGGAATTAAGGAGAACACATGATGTGATGAGCACTGAGTATTACATGCAACTGATAGACGATTGAACACTACATCTGAAACTAATGATGTACTATATATGTTGGCTAATTGAATTTAAATTAAAAAATAAGATACACCCCATACAAATTAAAAGATAGTGACTAGATTTACTATTTTCTGTTTACATATGATACAAGAATGAATAAATGGCTATAACCATCATACTCTCTAAAAAGATACTCCATAAAAGCTCTTTCAATGCATAACCCTTTTATCTACAATGTGTGTACTTATAAACTAATTTTTTTATGTGCACAGATGCCCTAATATATGAGAATTCATTGAAAAAAATCCATAAAAAGCATCCAGGTGAAATGGAAAAATTACAAGGAAGGGTTAAAATGAATTCCTTATTAAAATGAATCCCTTTCTTATGTTTGAAATGACATTTAGCCAATTAATGGTCAACTTAGATAAGTGATTACTTTCAGACTTTGTAAAGAGTTTAAATATATTTAGTCTCACTTCCTAAAGTTTAAGAATTAATATAGTTTTCTTCAGTAATTATGGCTTTTTCTACATGTACTCCCCATGCCACCAGAAATATAGGAACTTTCAACATATTGTACTACATGTATCATCAAACTAAAAAAACAGAAATGCTCTCTTTATCCTTTCCAGGTCATTAAATGTGATCAGTAATAAAGCTTAAGTGAAACAGTTTGTTATGGTGGTAGCTCCTGGTACTCCTCTATAGAATTCATGAGGTCAGATTCCACAGTGTCAAGGAAAATCAACCTGATGAAGCAATTTAATTAAAATTAATTGAGTATAATTCTGTCTCTTAACTATGAGATTGATGTAGAGCTTTTTTCAACATTTTTTTTTGCTTACGGTGAAACTACACTTTCATACTTCTCTTTTTCTCTTCCTCTATCTTTTTCTGTAATGGATAGTTTTAGTAGATAATAATGGTTTGTAGAATTTAGAGATGTAAAAGACTTTTGAGATCATTTAATGTACTCCATGTTGAGATAAGATTATTTTTTACTTCCTTTACATGTCTCTCATATCTGTTCTGAATGTAGTTTTTAATAAAGATTCCAACTAAGCTAAAAGTAATCATATATTGAAATTCCATGAGTCCTTTTTTTAATCATATATACTTACCTTAAAACATAGTGTAATCCTGCTGACAAACTTGTGTGAGTCAAATAGGTAGATTTTAGTTCAGAAATTTAGATTCATATTCATGTTACAATACAATGGATTACACAAGTCAGCATGATTTGGATGTATCTAATTAAATGGAAGAACATACAGACATAGTGTACCTTTAGCACATAACTGACTCTTCTGTTATTTGGAAATATTGTTCCCCTTATAAAATCAACTTTATTATTACAGTAAGTTAAATAGCTTCCATTTTGGCTCCCTCTACTGTGCTTGGGTATACATAAATATAGTCTTCCTGTCAGGTAGTCAGTATTTGTAATTAAAATATCACTAAATTTGGCGACATTGAGTATAAAGAGATAGACATGGTGGTGAACAAATATACTGGGCCTTCTGACTAGAAGCATATTTTCAGCATGATAGGATAGTGTAATCGTTTTTGTGCATACCTAAAAGAAATTGAACATTTCCTTTCATGTGCATGTCTCTTCATTTCTCTGATGTTATTTATTGCATATAGTGATACAGTCCTACAGATTAAAATTTATATCTCTTAAATATTTTATATCTTTCAAAAATGTCATTAAAAATTTCCTATGTGTACAAGAATGCAGTTAATTCTCTTTGTTTATATTTACTCCCTTTAAATCTTACTCATTTTTTTTATATTATAAACCTGGAAGAATGGTAAATGTAATTAATCAGAAAAACTTACATACATAGAATACAATTTCTCTAGTGTTACTCTATGCATTATATTAATATAACTAATCATATCAATACCAGATGGAGTACTAATATAATTACCAAAGACTCTAGAACATAACCAGTATATCTACCAGAAAGCTTTGAATATTATAAAACTCTATCAACCTAGATACTATCAGCATGTCAGGGTACCTGAGCAAGAATCACGTGGAGAGCTGAAGCAGGGTAACTGCAGGCAGAAGGGATCTTTTTAAACTAACTCACTGATAAAAAGCTTCAGCAGCATGACATATCTCTGACATGCTGGGAAACAGCAGCTGACAGAGCAAACCAACATGTAACAATTGGATTCAGGGGTGAAGATATAGGACCATAAACCAAATGAGGCTTGTGAACAGCCACCAGGGTTGCAAATCAAAGCCATTATGCACCTATTCCATGTGGGGCCAACTGTTGAAATTTGTAGTGTCCTTTTCTTTAGACTTTCATGAATGAAAGCAGGCATCAACGGGTGACCACACAATAGGGAATATCATTTTATTTCTGAAAGAGAAGTTACACATCATTTGGGAAACTTTTGACTTTATCAATTGTCTATTTTAATTCTGTGTCCAAAACCGAACCACCTTCCAATATCTATTGTTAAATAACTGAGCTTCAAATGAGTATCATGATTTCTTGTAGTCTAATCAACTAGAGAGAACTTCCAAATATTTTCTGTTCTGTGAGTAACTGAGCTCTTCCTCATTATGCCTGTCTTGACTGGCAAAAGTGAGGAAACATCTCCACAGGTGATGAGACCAGTTGTACCAAAACTTGTGACAGTGTTTCCTTCATTCTGGCTATTGTAAAACAAAGCAAATAACATAAAAGACTTCACAAGGCTGTATACGGAAAGAACAATAAATCATTAGCACCACAGGAGAGAGTTTTAATAGCCTTTGATTAATCTATAATCTACCACTGTTGCAATATTCTTTGTTAATGGAATTTTCAATTAGATTGTTATTTGAAACACAATTCATTTTACATTATTAAATGTTCTGCATACTGTTATGTTGTCATTAGGTAGCGTTTAGCAAACTGATCATTAAAGCAGCAAATGAGAGTCACAGATTTATTATAATTTTTAGGAGCTTGCAGTGCCTTTAAAACATTTGTTAAGAGACTTAATAATAAGATTCTTTCATATTCTATATTTTAATGACTTTTTCTTTTCTTCACATTTTTCTTCTCATTTTACTTCTTTGTTGATGAATATTGGGAAAGGTATTAAGTATTTTGAGCTCAAATGTATGCTTATGGATAGTATTAAACACTGCTTATGTGATACTACTTATCCCATAAGGTTTTTTTATAAGCATTAAGTGCAGAGTAAGAGTTCAAATAATCTTAGTTATTTTATTATTGCTAATAATAAATAGATGTAGAATAAAGTGTCAGGAAATGTGAACTTTTAACATCAAAAATACCAAGTTAATATGTAATATTTATATAGTAATCTCAGAGTGCCTGGCACTGTTCCAAGTGTTTTGCATTTCTTAATTCATTGACCTTCACAATCATCCTTTGAGGTAAGTAGTACTGTTATTCCTACTTACAAACAAGAAAACTAAGGTGTAGAGGGATTAAATGGTTGGCTCTAGGTCAGCTTTGTTTTTGGACCCAAGAGAGTTCAATTCCAAAGTCTGTATTGTTAATCACTATACTTTACTACTTCTCTATCAGCAATCTCAAATTAAATAGTATATTCTAAAATGTTCATTTGTAAAATAGGTGTTTGGAACTCTGAATGTATATATCAAGTCAAAATAATACATTTGCTACTACTCAGTCAAGTTTTGTTAGAATCAGAATGTATAAAAATGTTGCCATTTATAACACACTATTATGTGAGAAAATAAATTCAGACTTCCATTTATAGCCTCTCAAAGCTTATTATTATCATGTTGTTGATTTGCCAATTGAAATAATGATAATCTCCAAATTCATGCTTTCCAGTTCCAAATGTGTGATGTTTTCCCCCATGACCTTTAATGGAACCTTTAGTGAGGAAGAATAAGAAGTAAGGAAAGTATTTGTCAGAAATGGACCCAGGGGAGTTATTTGGTGGAAGGTAGAGTAGGGATTAGAGAAGGAAAATGAAGAGAATGTACAATGGCCTGAATAATGAAAAGCAAGGTGGGGTGTTGGAGAAGTTTACAACTAGAGACATAATACATTCTTTTTGCCTTTACCTTCAGTCCTTTGTGTGTAGATTTCTTCCCATGAACCACATCATTTCTTAGATATTTCAGAATAGCTTTTGCTAATAACTATTATATTGTTCCCAGATCTTCCCTTTTTTTGTATTTACCAACTGTTTTTAGAGCATATGATTTCTAGATAGGCTCACCATACTGATTCCTTGAAATTGTATGTTTGTTTTAAATTGCTACTTAGATTAAATATTCCAAAATAGCTTGACCAACCCTGTGAAATATGTGAGATTTTTGTTGTCCATTATCTTAACTCTGTCATATTAATTTTATTATCAAAGTTTGGATTCACATTTGTTTTTCTTTTTATTGATTTTGTGTTTAACTTATCATGAAAAATTGCAAACATATACACATGACAGAGCATAGCATAGGGAACCTCTATGTGTCCATCACACATTTTCAACAGTTATCACTGCATGGCCCATATTGTTTCATGTTTATTTTAATTTATTTCATGAACATTCTTTGCTCCTGCTCCAGATTATTTTGAAGCAAATCTCAGACATATTTTAATCCATAAATATTTCAATATGGTCTTTAAAATTTATAGACTCTCAAAAAACACTAACAGTACTATTTTTATAACCAAGTTAACAGTCATTCCATAATATCATCAAATGGTTCATGTTAAAATTTATTCAACAGTATTTTTTACGGTTAATACTTTCACAACCTTTTACTACCATTTTACTTTCAACTAAATAAATGCTTTTATGCATAAAATGAATCTCTTAATATAAGCAAATAATTGGTTTTACTTTCTATTTAGTCTGACCATTTGAAGATCTAATGGATAAGACTACTATTGTGGAAGTAGAGAATCTTACTTGTTCTTGAAGTGAGTCAATAAATCTTAGTCACCAAAGTCTGCAAATAGGGTACAAAAAAAAAAAGATTAATGGAGGTGGTATACCTCCGTCTTTCATTTGATATTAGCTCTATGAGAGTAACCATATAGTTGGTGTTTTTTTGTGTTTTTGTTTTATTGTTTGTTTGCTTTTTGGTAAATTTATAGGCCTCTTTGAATAGAACTTAGATTCACATACCAATGTTGGTAGTGTAAGCTTCAATGATATATGAAAAAATTAATGAATCCTCAGACAGTGAAAGTATCTCTTGAGCATTTGCTACGTATCAGATGCTGTTCTTGACCCTTCACATTTTATTTTCTACATGTCACTTTGTTCAGTCCTAACAAGAGCATCACAAAGTAGGTATTTCTGTGGATATATTTTCAGATATGGAAATTGAGGATCATAGGGAAAATACTACTTGTCAAAGGGCATGAAGTGAGTAACTGGTATATTAGGCATATCTATTGTTGTCTCTGTGACTTCAGACTCAGGCTTGTTTTTGACCTTCCCTAATGCCTTTTTTTTTCCTCCCTAATGCCTTCTAATAGAGAGTATATGTTCCCTGGAAATCAAGTAAACATTAGCAGGAATAAATGGAGTCCGTTTTAAAGGTACCTTTAATTCTTGGATATTTGCTTTTAGAGCTCTTCACTGCAAACCATAGAGATCTAAATCTATTTCTATTTTTTTCCTTCAACAAGGAAGAACATCTTTTCATATGTCTTTTTTTCTGCTTTGAAATTTAAAATCATCATGTAGATTTAACCAGCACTTTAGTTTTATACTTTATTGGGTTTTGTTTTCATTTTGGGGGTTTTGTTTTGTTTTGTTTGTTTTGTTTTGTTTTGTTTTGTTTTGTTTTTTTAGTTTTAATCTCTAATTCCATGGGGGAACATCTTTGTAACTTGTCATAAAATTGTAACCATGCCCTTCTGTCTCCTTGAGGTCTATTCCTTGTTGTTGCTGATAGCGAAACAAAGTTTTATTTAGTCACCAGTTTCTTTGGGTTTGCAGGACTTTTTCCCTCTGTCCTCTTTTATTAGCCTGATACTCTCCTCTTCCTTAACCAGATCTATTCTGATCTTACCTCTTCCTAACCCTTAACTTTATTATAACTAGTAATTCTTCTTTAGTAGTTCTAACTTTTAATACTTCTATATATGTTATCTAATTTTCTGGAAAAGATATATGTCATTAAGGAAGACCGGTATCTTCATTAATATAAATCATTCACTCCTGAATGGGTTCATTTTTATAAGCTAGCCCTTGCTTTTCATTTTATACCCTCATTTTTTTTAAAGTCTTTTAATTGACTCTGAATAGTATGTAAAACTATCATCATTCAGCTTGGAAAAAATAACCTCATAATGAAGTTACTGACAGCAGTATCAGTGATTAGTGCCACTAATAGAAGATAAGTAAAATAGAGTGGCAAAGGTTAGCAATATAATTGATTTCTTTCTTCTGATCTTTAATTACAAGTGCTAAAAACTTTCTAGATGTTAAATTGACTGCAAAAGAATGAATTGGCTGTCTATTGACCTAAAAAAAAAAAACAACATATTTTTAAAGTAGATATTTATTACCCTAGAGAGGAAAGGGCCGCTGTATACGATTTGTGTGTAATTCTGACTGTCTCAATTCTCCTTTCTTGATGTGGGGGAAAAAAGGTTCAGGACTTGGCCTGACTTGTGGGTCTCAGAGATCAGAGGACAGGAGGAGCTCTTTATTGGAGATTTAAAAAGGTGTAGAATCAGAACAGGATGTAGCCGTGAGAGTCCAGTAAGACCCAAGTAAATAGAGCGCTTTAGGGAAATTTAGCATAGGCTTTACTCTCCATGGCTGATTTGAAATAACAGACACAAGATAGATTCTTATCCAATATTAATCTTAAATATATAGTTATACTTTATTTTATAGACTGTAACAACTTAGTTTTAATATTCACACATACAACATGTGTATGTTCAGAAATCTACTGTTTTAAGAAGAGGGGGAGATTTTCTTTTTCCTGCTGGTATGCTTAGGAAAGGCTTTAGGGTTAAGTAGTAATTAAATTGAATCTTGAAAATGGTGAGTATTATATTGATTAAGGCATCTTCTAAGTAGATGATCAGCATAAAGAAAACAGTAAATTTTTAAAGCAGAATAATTACAGGATCAGAGTTGCAATCTTGGAAGACTGTGGTGACGGGACAGAGATGGGGAGGGAACCTGAAATAAAATTGGTAATGAAAGTCCAAGGTGCAGTCTCAGTATGCAGATGTGAAGACTGGCAGGTATGAATTAATGCTGGAGCATATGCATAAAGTGAATCTTAGTATGAAAACACCAAGGTTCTGTGCCAAAGGTACTTAGGTGGAGATGACCATCAGGCAATTGGAAATGTGAAGTGGGAGCCCACACCAAAGATAAATTTCTAGGGGTCAGGAGTTACTAATTTTTTTGAGAAAATAGTGTAGAAAGAAAAGAAGATTTAAATAATTTCCTAGGATACACCTACATTAAAGACCATGCTAAAAGATGTAGCAGAAATGGACAGAAAAGTTGGAAATGATGTAAGAGAGAGCTACACCATGAAAACCTTTGAAAAGGGGGGGGTTAAAGTAAGAGGGTGTTGCTACTGTACAATAAGAAGATCTGTCACAGACCACAAAACTACCTATTATATGAAAATATAGAAAAGCCAGTTAGCTGTTCAGTTAGCTGTTCAGTTAACTGCCAGGGACTGAGAGTGTAGGGTAATGATTGAAGATGAAGGAACACATGAGGTAATTTTTTTAGATTGATGAAGTGTTCTTTATCAGGATTGTGATGGACTTTACACATTTCCCCAAATCCATAGAACTGTATACCACAAAGAAGGATTTTAATGACTTTGAATTTAAAAAATAATAATAAAAATAAGGAAAATAAGAAACAAAGGAGTCATTGGCGTATTAATTAAAAAGATTCACAGTGTGGAAGATTAAGAGTATATGGTAAAGAAATGGAAGCAATAATACAGCCTACTTTTCTAAGAAGGCTCATGGTTAAAAAGAAAGAAAAGAAAGTAGTTTTTATTTTTTTTTAAGATTTTATTTATTTATTTGACAGACTGAGATCACAAGTAGGCAGAGAGGCAGGCAGAAGAAAGAGGAGGAAGTGGGCTCCCTACAGAGCAGAGAGCCCAATGCAGGGCTCAATCCCAGGACCCTGAGATCATGACCCAAACCCAAGGCAGAGGCTTTAACCCACTGAGCCACCCAGGCATCCTGCAAAGAAAGTAGTTTAAAGCAGACTCATGGTTGATTAAAAGAATGTTGTTGTTTGAAGAGAGGAAACCTGAAGATGTCTGTAATAGAGGTTAAAAAAATAATCCATGAATATTTGAAGGAGATAAATAATGTGAAAGCCTTGAGGGCCATATGAAGTAAAGGAAAAATAACAAGAGTTGCTTTTATTTTTAGGAGAGGGAAGAAGGATTAGAGAATGGGTGTAAATACAGGCTATCATTGTAAGGTAGCATCACTTCATGATGGAAGTGTGGCAAAATCTCATTTTGAAAAATCTAGCTCACCTCTTTCATTTTAATAGAATCTGAATATTCTGTTTTTACCCTCCCAAATGCTTTGCCCTTTGATAGCGCCAAAGTGTGAACATTGAATGTTCTAAATCAGTAGATCTCAAAGTATGTTCCTTAGACCAGCATCATCATCATCATCTGAGACTTTGTTAAAAATGTAAATTCTTCTCTACGCATACTAAATCAAAGACATACAAGTGGCCATTAGGTATAGGAAGAATGTTCAATGTCACTAATCAGTATAATGAAAATAAAACCACAATGAGAAATCACCTCACACCTATCAAGATGGCTATTATCAAAAAAAAAATAAAAGAAAGTACCAGTAAAGATATGGAAAACGCACAATGGTGCAGCCACTATGAAAAATAATATGAAGCTTCCTCTAAAAATTTAAAACAAAATTAACATATAATCTAGCAAACCCACTTCTGGGAATTTATCCAAAATAACTGAAATCAGGATCTTGAAGATATATTCATACTCTTTGAAAAAGAGGTACAAGCTCTCCCACATTCATTATAGCATTACTCACAATAGCCAAGATGTAGAAAGAATCTGAATGCCCACAGATGGATAGATAAAGACAACCTGGTATACAGTCATGCACTGGAATACTATTCAGCCTTAAAACGAGAAGGAAATTCTACAGTATGTGACAACATTGATGAACCTTGAGGACATTATGCTAAGAAAAATACACCAGCCACACAAAGACACATATTGCATGATTCCACTTATATGAGGTATCTATAATAGTCAAATTCATTGAATTAAAAAGTGGAATGGTGGTTTAAGGGAGCTGAAGAGAGGAGAAAGGGGTGTTAATAATAAGTGGGTGTGAATTTTCAGTTAAGCAAGATGAATAAGTTTTAGAGATCTGCTGTACAATATTGTACCTGTAGTCAACAGTACTATAACGTACACTTAAAAATTTGTTAAAACAATAGATAGATCTCATGTTAAGTGTTCTTACCACAATTTTAAAAATAATTAAAAAAAAAAAAACCTCTTAGGGAGGGGGCTCAGCATTGTGTCTTTGCAAGACCTCTATATGATTATGATAGATTAAATTTGAGAACCACTGCTCTAAGCCCATGTAGATATTTCATTCCAGGTCTTAGTGATAGCTATACACATGAGCATGCGATTAAACCCCAACCAAGGAAACTTAAGAGGACACTTGCTGGTTGCTTTTGGTCAAGGATTTCATTCTGATCAAGAGACATCCATAGCCAAATAGCCCTTCCTGCCCTTGGAGTAGTTGTATATGGATGCACAGTATTAAAGTCCAGTAGTAATCTTACTTTAGGAGAGAATCAGTAAAATAAAAGCCAATGTGCTGAGCATGGTAGAATGAAAATGTGGAAGGCACCTGAGTGCTTGGTGATGTCCTTAGAAAACTGTTATATAAACTTAGAACCACTCACATCTGGTAATCAGTGACCTCATTGTTTAAATTACCGTTAATTGGGGCGCCTGGGCAGCTCAGTGGGTTAAGCCTCTGCCTCCAGCTCAGGTCATGATCTCAGGGTCCTGGGATCAAGCCCTGAATCGGGATCTCTGCTCAGCAGGGAGCCTGCTTCCCCCCCTCTCTCTCTGCCTGCCTCTCTGCCTACTTGTGATCTCTCTCTCTCTCAGTCAAATAAATTAATAAAATATTTTAAAAATAAATAAATAAATTACTGTTAATTGTGTTATCTCTTGCTTGTGGCTATAGGCACTAGAACTGAAATGAAAAATAATAACTTGGGTCTGTTACGTTCTCCATTATCTTCTTTTTTATCAAAATACTGTAGTTCTCACTGAAAATATTCTATGCTTTCATTAACAAATGTGTTGATCAACAAATATAATGTGTCTTTTCAGACTGTCAGCAGGACTTTTGCATAGTCATTAGCACATAATCTGAAACCAAATATCTAGATACTTAATCAGAGACAATATTATCAAGATAAGTGGTGTTGCTGTTGACAGATGCCAACAGCCTACTTCCCCAAAGTATAATGCCATAGGGATTGGATTTACCTTAAAATACTAAGAAAAAAAGGGGGGGAGAAGGTAAAAGGGAATGATGAAGCAAATATACTTAAATTTTTATAATCTTTGAACTTGGTGATAAAAATTTCATTAAGCAATTACATTTATTTTGGCATATTTAAATATTTTATATTGAAGTTAAATATATATATACACTTTAAAACAAAATCAAAGGAGGTAAATGTCTTAGAGAAATACCAGAAAAATAAATAAATTTAGTTATTTTTATACGCAAAATATTTAAAATGAAACATATTGGTAGAGAAAAAGAGAAGGTCCATTCAATAATAAAATCTACCAGAAAGACCAAATAAGTACTAATGTGTGTGCATATAAAAAGAGTAGTAGTTAAATATATAGAAATAAATGCTGATATGATTACAAAGAGAACTCAAGAAAGATATCATTGGAAAATTTTTAAGATTTTTTAGGAAATGATAAAACAAATATTAGGATGTGGATAATCGGGATGTGGGGTGTTAATGATAAAATATTAACCAGCATGATTAAATAGATTTATAGAATGTAATACAATTAGCAAATACAGTGCTTTTCTTTTTTTAATAATGCAATATTTACCATTTTATATATATATATATATATATATATATATATATATATATATATATTAGATTTTATTTATTTGACAGAGAGAGACACAATGAGAGAGGGAACACAAGCAGGGGGATTGGGAGAGGGAGAAGCAGGCTTCCTGACTAGCAAGGAGCTTGATGTGGGGCTCCATCCCAGGACTCTGGGATCATGACCTGAGCTGAAGGCAGATGCTTAATGACTGAGCTACCCAGGTGCCCCAAATACAGTGCTTTTCAAGTAAATATGGAAAATTTAGAAAATTTGATGTCCTAGCATGTCAATAAAGTAACCATTTATATAAAGTTTAAAAATTTGAAACACAATTTTATGCTTACATACGTAAAGGTATAAAATTTCATAGAAATTTCAAAGATGGGTGACATTTTGGGATTTAGAGTGGTTATCATTGTTTCTGTAGGGGGCAGATGGTAAGAATAGAAGTAAGCATCATAATTTATCTTGGAAATTTGTTTTAATCATTATATAAACATACTCTCAATATAATAGAAATCAAACTGCATGAAGTGATTTTATTCATAGGAAGGATAAATTTGTGTGGAGGAAAGTATGACATTTTCTCCTCTGTCCCATCCTTCTCTTTTTGCTGTTTCTTTTATAGCAAGGACATTGTGTTAGGATTCTCTTGAATTTAATGGAACTATATTTGTGAATTACAATGATCAAATTGTCTTATAATGGGCAGATGGCTGTTCCAATTATATGTGTTTTTCATGAATATGTTAGTTAAAAAATGTGAACCTGGATCTAACTACAAATGTCTCTGAACATGACATGTTATACTGCTGCATGTCCCCAAAGGTATTTCTAAAGCAGTTTTATCTACTCTAAAGTAGGTGACATATAACAAAACCAGAGGAATAATGATAACATTGTGTTTATGGTTGTCATATGGTTTTTGGATAAATGGAATATCCAAATCAAACATATTTAATACTACTAATATGTGTCAGAAGAGAAATATTGAGCTGTGCTTATTTGAGTCCTGCAGTATTTTATTTAGGATGATACTTTTCTGAAATATGGCTTAAACATTATGATCATCAGTAATATCCCCAAAGTGAATATAATTAAACACAGTGATTTACCTAATTGCTGAAATGTCAATAATATACTTAACCCATGTAAGTTTTACTTATTTTATTTTAAAGTGAATTTATTTTATTAAAGTTTACTTAAGGCAACTATTACAATTAATAAATACTAACTTAAAATTTAACTTAAACATAAATGTTTTATCATTATATACAGATTCTACTATATTTATTAAATGTCTACTCTGTGCAACATTGTGTTGAATTGGATAGTTACTGGAGAGAAGAGGTGTTCAGTAGTCATTTGCAAAAATAAGTAAGATATGGTTGATGGTCTTTAGGAGTTTATTGTGACCAACTGAGTAAATAGATAAATAGAAGTGAAAGGTGGTAAAGGTTAAAAAACAAAACAAAAGAAAACAGAAAACCATGGTAGAAAATTGGGGTTGACTTCCTGAAGAATCAGGAGAGGATGAAGTGACATTTAGGTAACAATATAGAGAAAAATATATATAGTAATCAATTTCATGTGAGTTGATAAAATGCTTCTTCCACATTTTAAACTCATATAATCTTTTTTTATAGTGATTAATTGGGTTTTAGTTATATGCTAGAACTAGAGTTTACAGTTTTGTTTTTTTTTTTAAGATTTTATTTATTTATTTGACATTACAAGTAGGCAGAGGGGCAGGCAGAGAAAGAGGAAGGGAAGCAGGCTCCCTGCTAAGCATAGAGCCCAATGTGGGGCTCGATCCCAGGACCAAGATCATGACCTGAGCCGAAGGCAGAGGCTTTAACCCACTGAGCCACCCAGGCACCCCTAGAGTTTAAAGTTTCTTTAAATGCCTATAGACTTACATGATGCAGATATATACAAGTTTATGATCATATAGTTTTAATTTTCCAAGATGATTCTATCTTCAGTGTGAGATGGGAGCAAGAATCTAAAATTCACCCACCTTAGGGAACTCCTGTCTGACTTAGTCAGCAGAACATGTGACTCTTTTTTTTTTTTTTTTTAAAGATTTTATTTGTTTTATTTGAGAGAGAGAGTGCATGCGTGCACAAGAGCAGTCAAGGTTGGGTGGGATGGGCAAAAGAAGAAGAAGATAATCTCAAGCAGACTACCCACTGAGCATGGAGTGTAAGAGGGGCTTGATCTCCCCACCCTGAGACCATGACCTGAGCCAAAATCTAGAGCTGGATACTTTAACTGACTGAGCACCATGGTGCCTCAGACGTGTGACTCTTGGTCTCCGCGTTGTGAGTTCAAGCCCTATGTGGGGCATGGAGACTACTTAAAAAAAAAAAAAAAAAGAGAGAGAGAGAGAGAGATAAAATAAAATAAAATTCACCAATCTCAGAATCCCCCTTCCCTTATTCTTCCATCTATCCCCACCATCCTCACACAGGGAGTCCTTGGAACTGCAAGCTCTATCCGAAGCCTACAAAAAACGGAGCTAGTCCCTCCCCTTGAGAGAACTGAGGCCATTTTGCCCCGTATCCCACAGAATGTTAAGTAGATTTGAATCCAGTGCTTTTTTACTCCCCGTTCAATGCTACTTTCACTGCTTCATTCTGATACAATGCTATCTAGTAATAACTAGGGGTAAGTATATATTTAAAAAAAGAAAAAAATACATTCTGTAAATTAATAATAAGTTAAACACTTGTTCCTGTCATGTTTTCCTTTCATTTTGGTGAAGTCCCTTTATTCATTGCTTAAAGATTAAGTTTGAACATTGAGATTGACATTCTATCCCATTTAGTTAGCTGGAGAGAATTTCATTCTTGTTTCAATTCAATAATTTATAAGGCACAAACTATTTACAATTAAATTTACCCCTTAAAGAAAGCACATCACCATGAATATTATTTAAATATTTCTTTAACATCCAGGAATGTATCCTGATTGGCAATGGCAAGAGACAAATGTAAAATAATAGCAACAACAACATATTTGTTTAAAATGGTATTTCTGTTTTTCCATGGGGAAATTATTTTATTTTTATTTTTATATCAGCAGACATTATTATTATCTCTAATATTTTCAAATGTCAGGTGTGTCAGGTGTCAAAGGCAGTCTCTTGGGTTCTGTTGCCTTGACAACAAATCATGGTCTTGGGAGTCCTTGTGGAGCTGAATGCTTGGTTTCTGAGAATTTAATAAAACTGTTGCTGGATTCAAATCAGCTACCCTTCCCTTCAGCTGTAAGACGATTGATCATTCTCTAAAGCATTCATCAAGTTGCACTTTAAAAGAAATACACTTCTTGATATTTGTGATCCTACCCAACTGGATTACAAATCACAGTCATTTTATAATGTTCTTTTGTGATACCCTGAAATTATTATACAAAAAATAGTAGTAATGTGTTCTAAGGTATACCAACCTGTGATATGGATATCATATCCTCATATCTTTCAAAGGATTTTATATTTCATATTTAAGTAAGTGAGAAACATGCCGTGAATTGAAAAATGTATCAGAAGTTTAATATCTTGCTTCTTTAAATAAAGGAGTTATGCTTAAGCGTTTTCACTAAGTTTGAGCCAGTTAGCCTAGGTTTTGAATTATTTGAAACTTTTGGAATTTCCTTCTCTCCTTTGTCATTATTATAAATTGGGTTTCATTCCAATTTTTTTTTGCCCACCCCCATAGCTTCCACCTCCCTGGAATCATCATGTTCTTTAAGATTTAAACAGAATGAACCTAGGCATTCATTGCATGTTTCCACAGATCTGCAGAAATTCCTTGCGGTGCTGGGGCTGGGGACTAGGAAGTCCTCATCTCTTTGACACTAATGGTTCAAACCTCTTGCTTTTTGAAGTACATCAGCTTATTGGATACAACCTTGGCCATCATTCTTACCTAAATATATAATATATATGTTCATATACATAAGATTTATTGTTCCATATTATTAAAATCGATTCACTTTATTATATGTAATCTAGAAATTAATAAAAAGTCACAAAAAAGTGGACCATACATTTCTTCCTACCATTATGTAATTTTTTTAACTTGAGTTTCCAATAAAAACTTAGTTTCCTGGTTTAGTCATATTTTCCAAATCATTGAGCTAATACATAGTTTAGTTAAAGTTTGTTGGGTTTGGCTTTGTCTGCCAAAAAAGAAAAAAAAAATTTGGAATGGAATCTAATTACAAAGATGACAACAGACAGAAGGAAGATCCAAAATCATTGGCTTATAGAAAAGTATCTGAGCCTCTTCTCTTCTACATGAAAAAACTATCCTCCTGTTTCCTCCAGTCAAGGTAGAGTCAATTAGTTGTTCTGTAAAGTGGAGTATCAACCACTTTTTATCATTATATTGTAGGATTTGATTAGTATTGAATAGAATTTTTTTTTAACTGAAATAGTCCTTATGGGAGTCTTTTCATTTTATATCTTAAATCTCATATTAATAACTATATTATTTTTCTGAGCCTTTTAATGAATTTGTTTACATGTAGTTTTGCAGAATTTTGCTACTTTATTAGACAAGAGGAAATAAATGACACACTCAAGCAGAATTGAATGAAAGGACTATTTATAAAATTGTGGGCAAGGAGAACCCCAGGGCCAATAACAGTAGGGTGCTGTCACTATCCTGGGCCTGCGGGGCAGAAGCTAGGGGTGGAAGTGGTTGCTAGAACCTTGGATGTGCTTTGGTCTTGGTCAGAAGTACATGGCTGGAGGTAACCTACTGTACTTATTGTGTTATATCCAATAATCACCTAATAATACTGTATTTCAAAGAAGATACAGTGACTTTTTCAAGTTAACCCAAATAAATCAAAATCTCTACACTGGGGCCCCAAAACACAAAACATAATTGTGTTTGAGATAAGAAAACCACCTTTGGAAATGACTGCATTTGTCATAAGAAACTTCTTATTCTAAGACATTTTTTTATTTCCATCATCATATACACCAGTGCCAGAAAGCCACTATTGCTTTATAAGGTCTGAAATCCAGACCCCCTGTCAATATCCCTGCTCAGCGGGGAACCTGCTTCTCCTCTCCCTCTCCCCCTTTCCTCCTGCTCCTGCTTTCTCTCTCAAATAAATTTTTTTAAAAAAGTATCACTTTCTAAGGTTCATGATTTTACTACCCTTTTATACACAGGGTTTTTATATACCCTTATATGACATTTTTTTGGAAAATACTATTTGTATCTCAAACAAACACATTTCCTACCTAGAATTTTATCTAAATGTTGATATTCTAATAATTTAAAACAAAATCTGTGAGTTAGGTGAGAAGTGTCATTTCATTTCAATTTTTATAAAGAAAATAAACTAGAGAAAAACAAAAGCCGTCCCAAATTATATAACTTAAGGTCATATTATGAGATGGCTTTTAACTGTTAAATATTGGTCACTATTCCAACCTAATATCATTTAAGACTAGTATCATTTTTGAAACAGAATTGATGTATGGAAATCAAAAATATTTTCTCTTTTTTTTTCCCTTTCAAACATGAAGTTAAAATAAAAAACCCATGTACAAAAAAATTTAGAGCAATAAAAGCCACAGAATTTGGGTGTAAAGAAAGACTTCTTTGTGAGTTCCATCTTGTTGGACTTTTTAATATTCTATTACTAATTATGCAGTTTAGCAGCTTGTCATTTAAATATATGTCTTGTTATTAAAATATTAAGCATCATAAAATACCTTTTAATTTATCTTTCATGTTGTCCATTTCATGAAATAACCATAATGTTCTTTCAAGTGAAAATTACAGTTAAGTAAATGTTCTTACTTTTAAAATAAAGCCTTGTAGTTTCTGTATCATTCATCAATCTATTAGCATCATTTTTCTACTAGAATGTTCCCTCACATACAACATACTCTTAATTAATAAGAATATAACTTTCTCAATGCTTCTCTGACCTTCTTAGCCAAAACATTTTTATTTAGATTTTTCAAAATGTTATTGCTGTTTTAAACTTATTGGATAAAACGTATTGGATAAAAACTTATACTATAATCACAAGACTTAAGAAGAAATGTTCAGAGAAACCCCTGGGGAGATGTAATTTTGATATTTAGGACTATATTGTGTAACATAAAATGTGAAATGTATAGAAATATATAGAATGTATTACATATTGAATATATAGAAATATAACGCCTTATGTTTCTAAAACTGAAACTTCCCCCTTCACTCTCAGATTTTAATCGTTTGACTTCAAAATAGACACAACTTTCACTTAATAGTTGTCCTGGCTATAAATGTATAGAATTTCACTCAACTGCACTCAGTGGCTTTTCCTGATTTACAGTTCTGAGTTTCTTAATTTTTATAAGTCAACTTAAAATAAGATCTGTACAATTTCTGTGACACCGTATTTCATGGTTACGCTTTAAAGAATATTTGAGGTTAACTATCCCTGCCCAAATCTAAGAAGTATAGTTACTTACTATATAGTGCGTGTATGGACTTAAAAAACTCTGTTGACATAAACTTCAGTGTATACATGCCTTTATTTGCTTACTTTACTTCTATTTTTCTAACTTTCCATTTCTTTGGACAATGATTTTAATTTGTTTTCATTAGCTGAAAATATTTTTGACTTTTTTCTTACATTAATAACTTAAAATTGCACTGCAGTTTGCCACATGTTGTACCATTCACTCTTTCATTTAACCTTTACCATAATGCTGTAAGATGAACAGGAAATGTTTATATCTCCATTTTAAGTTTAAGAAAACTGACAGTCATTAGGAACACAAAGAATTGAGTTAAGCTGCATATAAAATCCAGAATTCATAGCCAAGTCTAGTTAGATTCTATCAGATTCATCCTCAATAAGACAGTATGATACTTAATGTAGTTTTTCTTTTCTTTTCTTTTTTGAGTAATATTTATTTATTTATTTATTTATTTTATTTTTATTTATTATTTTTTATTAACATAGAATATATTATTTGCTCCAGGGTATAGGTCTGTGAATCATCAGTCTTATACAATTCACAGCACTCACCATAGCACATACCCTCCCCAGTGTTCATAACCCAACCATCCTCTCCCTCTACCCCCACCCCACAGCAACCCTCAGCTCGTTTCCTGAGATTAGAGTCTTATGGTTTGTCTCCCTCACTATCCCATCTTGTTTCATTTTTTCCCTCCCTGTTCCCCACCACCCCCCACTCTGCCTCTCAAATTCCTTTATGCTAAGCAAATTAGTCAATCAGAGAAAGACACTTAACATATGATCTCTCTGATATGAGGAACATCTTTCTTCTTTCAATTTAAATCAGCTTAAGTGACAAGTTATTAAATGCTTACTAGGTTAAAGTACTGCAAGGAGAATAACACAGTTGTGTAAGAGAGATTAAAGCACAAGATAGGCAAGTACATAGTATCATAAGTTATAAGAACATTGCTAACCTGTAAGAAGACATTCTTAATAGGCATAATGGTACTGATGAAAACCAGAATTTAAGGGTCAAGGCATAAGGGTGAGTTAAGGTGAAGCCTCAGATGATCACTGTCTTCTGGAGATGATGAAGATGTTGAAGATTTGGGTTGGGAAGAGATGTAGAAGGCGCTGAGAATATATGCCTAACAAAAGGACAACATGCAAACAAAAAATGAATTGGACACATCTGCTAAAAGAATAAGGCAGAAATGGTTACAAATTAACAGAATTGAGAGCCTATGAAAACAAGGGGTTAACCTAAGAAAAAAAGAAACATTTCTCAAATGTTCAACTAATGTAAACATGAAAAAAGAAGAGGATTTTGTCAGTAAGAATAAAAGTCGAGGGTTTTATTTGGGAAGATATCCATTTATCAGAAAGTGATAAAACTTTCCTTTTCTCTAAAATGTGATTATTTTTGAAGTATGGAAATGTGGAGAATGTGATAAAGTTTTTCAAAGGTGAGTAGAAAAATGTCAGAAAACAGCAATCACAAAGCAGTCATAAATATTTTTGGTGGAGTGTGAATATAGTCTTTCCACACTTTCTAACAAGTAGAGCCTATCAGCAGTACACATATGTGCAGAGAGTTACTTGATTATGCATACCTAGAAAGACTTGAATGCACAAAATGCTAAGGTGGACCAAACTAGTCTCAGGAAAAGGGCTCACTTTACATTTGTTATGAAGTTGAGAAAGGACCTGGAAACATCTGGCTGGGATCTTTGTGCTCATGGAAACGATGGGAAGATCAGGTAGGGAAGAAGGCAAACCAACACTGGCAGTTATCAGAGACAGAGTTCTTCCAGTGAGCTCACTTAATTCTCCTGAGCCTGCTCTCTACTTAGCTTCCAAAAGGGAGCAGGGAGAAAGTCCATCACAGCCATAGTCATCAGAGCCATCAGGGAGAATAAGGGCTCCTCGCGCCTCCCTTGCTCAATGTCACACAGCTAAACACTGACAAAACTGGGACAGAGTCCAAGCACCTGATCTGGCTCTAGTGTCTGTGCTCTCAATACTATAATATTTGCTTCTATGGAGACCACATATATTAATTTTGTAAGTGCATACTAGTTTTTATAAATTTTAAAGGATGGTTTGAGAATTATCTTCATTCTTTGCTTTTTTTCTTTTTTTGTTTTTGCTTTGTATGTTATTCATTTACTTTTTTCTCATAGATGAACACATAAATACAAATTGGCATTTTGCTCTGAACTGGTACAATTCTGTTCATAAATTCAAATGGTGATTGAAATATGTGGAAAATTATGCATATTTAATTTTGATTGACTGTTTCCCTAATTTAGAAGTGAGTTCTTCAGTGTTATTTCTATCATAGCAGACCATCTAACAGATTCTCTCAACTCTGTCAGACATTCAGTTAATCACCTAATGTTTAATCTGCATTTTATCAAGTAACCATATCAAATGCTTAATTTAGCTGACTAAGTGTGTTGATACTCTGCATCTTAGTCTTCTCATTCAGATATTTAAAAGATGTGTAAGATTTTAAAGTAAGATTCAGAGAACATGTACATTTATTCTTAGCCTTTCAGTATTATTTTACTTGTTATTCTTTCTTTCCTGCAATAAAAAAAAACACAGAACATCAGAAAATTGACCACTCTTTAAAAATATACCACTCCTCACTAGAAATAAAATTAAAGAAATTAATATTTTATCTGGTTAATTTATACAGTGTTTATCATTTACAAAAACAATTTTGAAGCATTCTAAAATTAGACATAATTAATCGTGGTAATTATGGGAAACTTAATGGGTCACAGTTTGAAAAAAAAAAGATTAAAGTGATATTTTGAAATGGATGTGAATATCTTAGATTTGGATAGAATACAATTGTTCTCTTTTGTTTTGCGTAATGTATCTGTGACTTTTTGGTATATGATTTCTTCTTTCACTATATTCATTGAAAATGACCAATGCTATTAGGTCACTTTTTAAATTTATTTATTTATTTTAGAGATTTATTTATGCATTTGAGAGAGAGAGAGAGAGAGTGCCCACCTACATGCACATAAATGGAAGGACAGGAAGAGAGAGGGAGTGAGAGAGAATCTTAAGCAGGCTCCATGCCCAGCATGAACCTGATGCAGGGGTCGATCTCATGACCCTGAGATCATGACCTTAGCTGAAATCAATAGTAAGATGTTTAACCAAATGAACCATCCAGTCCCCCTTATGTCACTTTTCTCTTATAAGTTATATTAAGCTAATTGGCTTAGTATTAATATCTTATTTCCTACACAGAAAAACATGTCTCAAACATTGATATTTTTGTTGTTACATTTTCATAAATTTTGGCTAATATTTATTGATACTCTTCAAACTGTTGGTCCCATATTATGTGTTAAGCTGACCCTTCTTATTTCAATAATTTGGAATAATGACATATTCATCCATTTTCCAAAATATTTTTGATATTTTGACATTTTAAATAAAAATGAAGAAATTTCCCTTCATATAAACTAAATGAAATCTCGTTTTCAGTTACTTTGTTCAAATCAATACATTGAATAAAAAATATTAATCAAACAAAATAAATGAAATCATATATCTTATGACTTCATGTGAAAGTCTGAGGGTCTTTCTTGCAAGTTTTACATTTCAAATCGTTTAGTGTATATTATATTTTGCTAATAACTTGATTGTTTAAAATTTGGAATCTGTATCTTCTATAGATAAAAATTCAGACATGGTAGTCCAAGTTCCTAGCCAAATTCAAATAGCCATGTTTCACTCAATATTACTAATTTTTATTAGTTCTAACATGTGTTATTTAACTGTATTAGGATTCTTTACAGAAACAGAATCATAGGACATATGTATACCATAGGCTATAAAGACATAGACAAATTTATTGTAAGGTATTAGTTCATACACTTTGGGAGGCCAACAAGGCCTGCCGTGTTCTCTCTGCAAGCTAGAGAACAAAGAAAGCTGGTGATATAGTGTAAGATCCTGAGAGCCAGAGCTGGTGGCATAAATTCCAGTTTGAGTCTGAAGACATGAGAACCAGGAGCACTGAAGACAGGGGAAGGTAATATCATACCTTAACCAGTCAGGCAGATAGAGTCAATCTTCCCTTCCTCTACCTTTTGCATTCTGTTCAGGCCCTCAACAAACTGGATGATGCCCACCCACATTGGGGAAGGCAAATGGCTTTATTCATTCTACTCAAATTCAGATGCTAGTCTCTTCCATAGGCACTCTCAGAGACAGTCAGAAATAGAATGCATAACCAGATCTGAGCACCCTGAGATCTAGTCAAGTTGACACTTAAAGTTAACTTTATAGTAAATTATTAGGAAAAATATATAATCAAACATGGTTTTAAAAGTGAATGTATTTCCTTCTTTAAAAAAAAAATAATGACACTTTCCTTCACTTCTGTTCATATAAACTTTACTATTATCCAACACCTGTTACAGCCCTAGTTTTTACTTACTTGAGAGTCTTAGAGCATAATATGGGGAATGATAGGATACAGAACTTTATTTGCACTTTCAACCAGTCAAATTATTTAAAATATCATGAATCTAACATTCATATTTTAATTTGTTGAAGGATTAAAGATGAATAAATATTATTGCTTAAACAGGCGAAATTGTGTGTACAGAAAATTTCACCCAAAAAATTGTACTTCCAATTATTGCTAATTTTAACCAATGTTAAGTTTTCTTTTTAATTATTAACTTCATGATTATACCATATTTTACCTTAATTACTTATAATTGGCTTAATGAAAATATAGTTGCCTGACTTTTTGGAAGTCAGATATTTATCCTTTATCTTAAGCTATCATTCATACTAACCTCACCCAGTTGTGAACCAAATCCCATACATACAACCATTACAAACACCTGGTGAATACTCATTAAAATGAAGCAAATCTGTTCATTTGCAAAGACATATCAACAGCATAGTGAAGCAGTTTAGAAGAATCTGATTCAAGAATGAAAACAATGTTGCCAAAGTTAACTAATTTTTAACCTGTGATTGAGAGAACATTAGAGTATGCCTTCTCCATAATAGATGTTAGGATATTCTAACACTGAAGCTGAGCCTTCTTGCCACCTCACAGCAGGGTGCAACAATAAAGAAACACATGCCCTTAAATTTTGCTTGACCCTGTTCTAATAGACTCCAGACTACTGAACATGAACGCGGATTTTAATATAGTTTATTTGGCAGCACTTGGAATGTCCCTTTTCTCTGATGTCTTGTACCTTTTCCTCATGACTCTTTGAAATGAATTTTAGTGTTTGTACTACATACTTTCTCATTTTTGAATAGCTACAGTGTCATGAGCCTTAAGTAAGCTTTTAAATGTTTGTTTTTTAGATCTCATTTATTTATTTTAGAGAGAGCATACAATGGGGAAGGGGGGGAGGGGAGGAGGAGGAGGAAGGGGAGGGACAAGAGGACGCTGCACTGAACACCAAATGGGGTTTGATCCCACAACCCTGAGAACAAGACCTGAGCTGAAATCCAGAGTGGGTCTCTTAACCCGCTGAGCCACACAGGGGCCCCTAAATGTTTGTTTCTAACCTATATATCTCCCTTCCCAGTTTGTATTCAGCTTTGTTTTCCATTGAGCTTTACTTTGAATTTCTGATCCCATCTGCCTGTACCTTGACTGAGAATGAATGCTTTTTTGTATTTTTTTTAATTCTTCCTCCTTCCATTCTGTTGAACAATCTTCAGGGAACACACGTTGCTACAGGGTCACCAGTAGTCTCCATATAATCAAACTCAATACTTAATTTCACAGCATTTGTTCTAATTGGTTGCTCAATATAGTATAATATTTTACTTTTCTGTTTATTATCAGTTCCTCTCCCCTACCTATAGTATAAGCATTTCTCATGGAAAAATAAACAATTTTGCTCTGTTCACCAAGTATTCCCAGGTCCTAGCATGTTGTATCTGGCACATGTTAGGTCCTCAATAACTACTTTTGAATAAATGGTTGAATGAATAAATCAGTCAATTGATTAATCATCTTTAAGGGTTATAAGAAGTGTGGCTCTTCTGGTGCCTGTGTATTAGTAAAGAGTAAGAGACAAAATTTCTTTGGGCTATATCTGTGCTATTTCTTTTACCTAGTATTTTTAATAGTCTAGGAGGTGAAGCTTTCCAGTCTCAGAAATGGAGTTGTGAGGAAGAGAGAGGAAGGTATTATTTATTGAGTGTCTGTTATATGGCAAGTACTGGACTGCATATACATTTCATCATTTACTCCTAAAAACCTTGTAAGATAGATGCTGTTATTATCTCCACTTTGCAGAAGAAGAAACCGAGGCCAATGAGAGATTAAGTAGCTTGTTCAGGTTCACCCAAACATGAGTTCAGCATGAAGAACCATGCAGTGTTCTGTCTCCTTTGGCGCTGGATAGTAAGTGTTGTCAATCCACAGAAAACTGAAGGAACTGAGCTGATAAAGATAAATATAAGTCAAAGTTTCCAAAGTAAAATACATATTCATTTTGGAATATCTGTGTTGTTTTCGTTGTCAGAGGATATCAAGGTGTCACTAAAGTAAATCAACTAACAGAGCTAAAAGCAATTTTGTTTATTTTCTTTTCCAAGCGTACTCAGAGAGGCTTATAATCATTATTCATGGGATATATATAGCTGTCCAGTAGCCATCTGGCTAGGGCTGCCAGATAAAAAACAGGATGCCCAGTTAAAGTTGAATTTCAAATGAAACTCTATCTGTATGTGTATCTCTCCAATATGGTATGGGACATATTTATTCTTAAAAAATAAAATTATTATTTGTCTCAGATTCAAGGTTAGCTGTGCTTCTGCATTTCTGTTTCCTACATCTGCAACCCCTACACCTGGCTAAATCCTCCCTTGCCCTTCTGTTACTTGTCTTGCTATTCTGGAAGACAGGTTTTATTGAGGAGGTAAGGACAAAGACAAAAATGGAGAGAGGGCAAGTTTGAAATGACGTCCAAATGATAAAAGCCACATGACTGCTCTCTTGCTTTTTATGAGGGAGGAGCTGGGATTATCCTAAAACACATTTGAATATAGGCTAAGTTTACCTACAGACCCCTCTGAGCCTTACCTTCCACCCTCCCAGGTTCTATCTCTGGAGCTCAGAAATTGAAAAACTGTGGACAGTCTCTTCACATTCTCTAAGCCTCAGCTTCCCCATCTATAAAATACCAATATTCTTACATATTAGAAAGAAAAGAAACAGGTAATGTATATGACTGACTTCTGTAAATATGGTGGTTGGTCAGGATCTCAATGAAACTTTTTTTTAACAGAATCCTGAATGATTAGAAGACATCCATGTGAAGAGAGAGAGAGAGAGAAAGGGAATAGAGAGAGAGAGAGAGAGAGTATGTGTGTGTATGTATATATTTATGCAACTACAAAATAAAGGAGAGAAGGACCGGATAGCATAGTGCATACAAAATTCTTAATGGGGTCAGAGGATCCCATACCAACCTTCTTTTTAAATTTCATCTTTATTGAGGCATAATTTACAAGTAAAATTGTAAGACATTTAAAGTGTACATCACAGGGATTTGATGTATGTATACATGCAAACAGATGTCCCTCCCCCATCTAATGAATTAACACATCCTTCACCTCACCTATTTAACTGTTTGGTGAAGACATTTGTGTTCCACCCTGTTAGCAAATTTAAATTATATAATACAGTGTTTCTTGTCTTGGTGATCAAGGAAAGCTTTTCAAGGATAGTAGAATTAGTGAAACCCCTAACAAAATAAAGGGGATGAAATAAAAGGCTCTTCTCGTGGTATCTTCACCTGAGCAAAAAGTCCAGTGTGAAAGTACAAGGATTCACATTGAAGAACTGACACTGCTACTATAAGCCGAGGGTCTGTATAGGAAATTGGTTGGAGTTATAACAGGAATATGCTCATGGCTCTTGACTATAGAAGGCCCTGGACAACAACATATGGGGCTTAAATTTTATCCATTAGGTACCAAAGAAAATTAAGAACAGGTGACAGCAGGCCCAAATACTAGATAGAAGTTTTTTTTTTTTTTTTTTTAAAGCAATAACAGCCTAAATTATAATAGTTACAGTGGGATAGAATGGTATATGGGAGAATATTTTGACAGAAAAATCAATAGGACTATCTGTAGGATTTGGTAAGGCAAGAAAAAAGTTATAATTTGATAAAGGTTTTAAGTCTGGAAATCTGGGAAAACATTACATTCTTTCTTCTTTTTGGTGGTGGTGGGCAGTGGTAGGGTGAAAGCTGAGTTCACTGAAATGTAGATGGAGAGAGAGAGAGAGAGAGAGAGAGAGAAAGGATGGAGCATCTGGAGGGAGACTGGAAAGGAAAAAGCATGAGTCTCATCTTTGCTTGGAGTCTGCGTTTTCTTTTTACTGGTGATTGTGGTCTGGTGCACGTGTCCTCTTAGGCATCCAGGAACTGGTCAGAACAAGAAAGGATTCAGGTGTCCTTCATAAGTCACTCATTCCCTGAAACCAGGTGTCTTGGCTTCGAGGTGTTCTGAGTCAGTGGTCTTGGAGAATGTTTATGACAACCCACCTGGTCACTCCTTAGATGTTATCTACTGTGCTGAAAGAGTCCAAAGATACCGTTATTTTCTTGTTTCTTATAAGGAGAATATGTGCTATTTGTATTACAAGGCATGTGTAAAATGGGGTGTGGGTGCAGGTCTTAGCGAGAATAAATGCTAGAAAAAGCAAAGGATAAAAATGGCGCTTTTTTTTTATGGGAACCCTTCAGTTTCCCTGTCTCTTAATTGAAATAGATAATCAGAAATGGGTTAGATTGGAGAAAAGACCATTTGAAAGAAGACATTCAATGAGGTGTATCAGCAAGAAATTAAGTATATGGACTGAGAAAGCCTGAGCGAAGTATAGGATGAAAATAAAATTTGGAAAAATGAACATTGAGGTGGCTGATGTTCTTTTTCTACCATTTAAATTTGTATTAATGAGTCGTACAACATGAATTAAATACTTCAACTTATTTTGAACAGAGCTTCTGTGTAAAGAAAGGGACAGTGAAATATTAGCTGCCTTGAAGTCAGAGCTGATATGCATAACAGCAGTACAACTGGATGGCTCTGCTTTGTCTGGTTACCTTTACATCTGGATGCCACCTACTTAACTGTGCTTGGCTTGGTGTATTTGACAGGCAGAGTAACACAGGCCGAAATAAAAGAAATTCACAGTCTGATTTCAGCAATTGTTTAGTTTCTATACATAGGCACACATTATCTACATTTTTTTATAGAAGTGGCAACAAAGTAAAGCCCAGGAAAGCATCTGTTTCCGTTTGAATAGAAAATAAATTTATCGTAAAAGCCATTTTAACTCTGCCTCAGTTTGCCCTTTCTAAAATGGAGATAACTAATTACCCGTTGCAGTCACTGAATTGTCTGTATAAATATTCCACCAGATTATAATATAGCTGGAATACATTTTTCAGGATTTAAATGACACTGACTTCATTCAGTTATGTGCTTTTTCTCTGTTGGTTCCAATCTACCCACTTTTCATAGTTGATAAAACGTGGCCGTGATATTTTGGTATTTCCGATTTAGCAACTGTTAGTTTCCTGACATAGATAAGGACAATGGGAAAAGTAGAAATCTGATAAAAGATTCTTTGAAAGAATTCATAAATATATTATGACTAAAATAAGAAAAGTGATATATTAATAAAATGTCTCTGAAGAAGTAGCATAGGATAATTTAGAAACTACTAAAATACTATGATCGAAAAAAGAAGTATTCCTCATATTTATCATACCCCATGTAAATCTATTAAAGATTTAAAGTAAATATGGACCCAACACAAAATTGCATTATGAAAAACTATGCACTGTCGAAGAACATATTATCATAAAATTGCTCTTTCAGTGCTGGAAATAGCTGTCTCTGCTTCATTGGGACCCTGGTACATCTTCTTAACTAGTTGTTTTCTTATTTTGCCTTAGTAAAAAAATTTTTTTTCTGTGACTGTCTTATTAGTATAGACCCAAAATACTTTATAAATAAGAAAAAAATTAAGTCAGTAATTTAATGGTTATTAAACATTCCAAAATGTTCTATCTGAAAAATAGACTGTTCAACTACATTAATATTGTCAAATTGTTGAAAATTATTTTGGTGTAGTCTTTGCTTTAAGATGTTTATCTCACAGGATTCTGGGTTAGTGGCTGGATCTGACTGGCTGGTTGGTAATATTCTTCACTGAGAAGTAAAATAAATGGATAACACTGTAATGACATTAATTTTAAGTATCCCAGCACATGCTCTCAGTGAATGTAGCAATGTAGTTTAAAAGCTCATTTTTAGGAGCAGGAAGACTTGTTAGTGTTGCATCTGCCATTTAAATAGCTGTGTGATGTTTGGCATGCTTCTTCTAACCTAAGCCTCTACTGTTCATATGTGATTATATGAGGTGCATTTGAATAATAGTTAGGGCAGAATAAATGATCATTAAATAGGTACTTTTCAAAGGAAGGCTTTATCATTTGCCACTACTTTTTTACTATATAAACAGATGCTTTCATTAGCTGACTTTAATATTTTTAAATAGTTTTTTGTTGCTGTCACACAACTGGATAACAAAAGCACAAAATCAGTCGTGATTTTAATCACCTATTTTATCTTTGGAGACACAATTAGTTAAGAAGCCTCTACTTATATTTATCTATTTGTTTAAAACAATGACTTTTCACTTCAGTTTCTCATTCTACCGTAAGCCTTGGAATATCCTCATAATTGTATTGCTTGTTACCTTTTTGGATTCACACAATTTTATTGCTTTTAGATCAAGAAAATCTTTTAGAACTGATTCACAATGCCTGTGCTATATTAATAAATATAGAATTGTGTAAGTCTTTTTAGATAAGTATAATGAAACAGAAAACACAATACAAATATGTCCATTATAATATAGACTTCTTTATTGTGTGCTTTAAGATAATAAAATAAAATATTAACTTTTTAATAGAGTCTCTGTTGGTAATAAGCTGGGACCTGAGATTTTTGGTGACTATCATCTGGAAACATCTGGAAAAATCTGAAGCACTCACTAATTCTATCCGAACTACTTGAATTAGGCATTTGCTCTGTCTCAGGATATAGCTCTGGTCTCTCATATTCTCACTAATTTTATAAACTCTCCAATGGTAACAATGAATTGTAATAAACAAATATATGCATTCATAAATCTCTCTGTGTCATTTGGATAGGCCATATATTGAGAATCATGGATACCCAGCCTAATGCTCAAGATTTTCATCTTTAACCATGTTGAATCTTCTAATACCAGAAACCTGTGATATTTCATATATACTAAAGCTTTCTTAGAGGTAGAGTGGATACAGGAAACTTATTTTAGAATGTGATTATATGAGGTGCATGTAGTGTGTCTTTTGAAACCTAATTCCCCCATTAACCATGTAGTTTTTCAATCAGTCTGTTTCCATTTATTCACTCAGTCATAAATTCATTAAAAATGATTAAGCACCTTTCTGATGACATGGATGGAACTGGAGGGTATTATGCTAAGTGAAATAAGTCAAGTAGGGAAAGACAATTATCATACAGTTTCACTCATATGTGGAACAGAAGGAATAGCACAGAGGACCACAGGGGAAGGGAGGGAAGACGGGAAGAAATCAGAGAGGGAGACAAACCATGAGAGACTCTGGACTCTTGGAACCAAACTGAGGGTTACATAAGAGGGGTGTGGGGGCATGGGGTAACTGGGTGATGGGTATTAAGGAGGGCACATGTGGTGATGAGCACTGGGTATTATAGACAACTAATGAATCATTGAACACTTCATCATAAACTAATGATGTACTATATGTTGGCTAATTGAACATAATAAAAAAATGATTAAGCACATACTAGGTACACATTTTTATAAGAGCAGTCCTTTCTGTTAAGGAAGTCATGGGTTAGTGATGAGAGTGCCATAGGAATACATTGTTGTTATGTAGTATGGCAAATACCAGAAAGATATATACTATGAAATTCTAGATCTAGAGGGAATATAGGGGCCTAAGCAAATTTTTTCTGGTGGTGGACAAGGTCTGATTTGAAACTCATGGGATCTAGCTAGTTAATAACAAAGTGAATCCCAGATGAAAGAACTTGAACAAAATCACAGTGCTATGAAGTGTCACTAGATGTACATAACCTCTCACATTTACTAGACTTAACTTTGGATAGGTTGGTCAATCTCTGTTGACTAAATATTTTTCATCTGTAAAATGAAGATGATCTCATAGGATTCTTGTGAAGGTTAAGTGAGATAATTTGTGGAACTGATTTAGCTTGGTGTCTAATGCATAATAAAATCCCAAGGTTTGGAGCATCTGTGTGGCTCAGTTATTAAGCCTCTTCCTTGGGCTCAGGTCATAATCCCAGGGTCCTGCAGTTGAGCCTTGCACTGGGCTCCCTACTCCCCAGGAAACCAGCTTCTCCGTCTCCCACTCTCCCTTCTTGCGTTCCCTCTCTGGCTGTGTCTCTCTCTGTCAAATGAATAAATAAAATCTTTAAAAAAAATAAAAACCTAACGTATTTTGAACCCTTCCATTGTTGCTACCACTCTAAGGGCTTTGTACATTTGTCCAGTAAGTCTCACTTCATAGTCTTCAAGTTTAACTACTGGATAAATGTTATTTTGGATTGAATATATAAGTTCTATGTTTAAACCAAGTGGATGCTAACATTAATACAAGTTTTAAAAGAAGAGAAGTTACATGTAAATAGCGTTAAGCTATCCAATAACTATGCCTGTACTGAACAATAATTAAAAGTGAATTACAGACTATAGCCAAGATTCGCTAGCTCAACAGAGTTAAGTACTAGGAGTATTTAACTATAATAATAATGTCAACTTTTTTTATTTTATTAAAAAATATTCTGTTTATAATATGGGATGTTAGTATTTCCACTGACAAAATGAAACAAGTTTGTTGGTGGAAGTATCAGGAAATGCTGTATGAAAAAACAAATCAGCACTCTGTAATAAAGCTAGGGAATATTTTCTTGCCTTAATATAGCACTATCAAATAGAAAATTAGAATTGTATATTGTTTCTAACAATTTTATGTTTCCTCCTATAGCATGTCATTATTGGCATTCTATAGAGGATATACTGTAAATGATTTTCTTTTAATAAATCACCATAGAAACTTTTCTGGCATGGTGCGTAGGTCACTAGCTTGTAATTCCCAAGTGGTGCTTTATGTGCCTTTTAAAAATTAGTAAGAAGCAGTCTTTTCTACTCATCTAAAATTCAACTACTCTCCCACAAGTGCTTATCTCTAAAATACTAATTGCTGTGAGAGTTCATCTTCCAGTTCTTTAGCACTCTCAGGTGGGTGGGTTTTCGACTCACCTACAACTATTAAGCTTGTTTAAGGAGTCCCCTACTCTCTGGACTTGATTTTAATTGCCATTGCTGTGCATTCACCAGTTAAAAGAATTACCATAAGTGAATAGAATGAAGTGTAGTGGGGATGACTGCCTTGAAGTGCAATCAAAGTGGAAATAACTATTGTATATATGAAGGTTTAAAAACAAATGTCACCTAGAAGAAATAATAGGGTCATAATGGAATACTGTCTGAATATGAGAAAGATACATATTTCTTTTTTGTTTAACATGAAAATGACAAAGATAGAGCTTATCACTGTGAATTAAAGCCCAGAAGTAGAACTATTATTGAAATAAAGGTCTTAGAAAGAAGTCAAAGAGAAAGAACATAAAATAGTTCTGATTGGAAAAAAATACTAACTTGAAAAGAAGCCAAGAAGAATTTGGATTATTAAAGTTTTAGAGAAGTTTTATTATATGATGAAGGAACTGCCTTTAGAGAACTCTTTGTTCTCCTTGTAGCCCAGGAGGAGAATGGGCTTTGGAGAAAGTGTACCCAGGTTAAAGCACCAATAGCTGAGTGATCCTGTATGCATTTTTGTCTCTCAGCCTTTTCACGTATAAAATGAAAAGAATATATATAAAATTTTGTGAGGATTAACATTAAATAATGCATGTCAAGCACTTTGTACACTGCCTAATATATGGTTTTCTCTGATTGCTTACTAATGGTAGTAAATAACAATAATTAATTAAAAATGATTCTTATAGAATGTTAATTAGCTACTTCCTTCTAAATAGCTTCAAACAAATAACTTAGGCATCTAGCACTCTTCCTTCACTTTGATCTGTTTCTCTGTTAGTGGAGAAGTGGAAACAAAAATAAAAGACATTGACACCGACTTACTCATTCTTCTATGCCTAGAACCTGAGTGTGTGACCCTGATCAGGAACCTCATATTTGTGGTATTGAAAAAAAAGAATATAATTTGAATGATCTAAGACTAGATGACTTTATGGAGAAGATTCATGTGAACAATTTTGATTTATTACTTCTCTAGATGTTATGGGTTGAGTTATTCTACTAAATTCATCATTTGTGATATTGTTTTGTCTAAATAAGAATAATTTTCTTTATACATTGCATAAAAGAATACCAAAGGGACCACATGTCTCCATTTGGTATAGTCTGAATGTGTCCTTTATTTCACATAATAAATTAACTGAGAGAAAGATTTCACAGTCTCTATCTTAAAAAAATATAGTAACGGGAATGGATAATAGTAGTTGTATAGGAAGATAGAGGATTGTGTGGACTTGGCAGTCTACGCTTGCTTTCTCTCCCTCTCTTGCTCTCTCTGTGCACCCTGCTATGTCTATAATGTGATAAGAGTGGAGATGACGAGTGGTTTTCAGATGTACCTGAATATAAATTTCAAGTGTCACCTATTTCTATATCTTAATTATTTCCTCTGTAAAAATTCCATTGATGCCCACCCAACTGTTGTGAACATTTTAAAATAAAAAATGCCAAGTGTCTTGGACATAGGAGGTGATCATTAAGCATTACTTAATTTTCCTTTAAATAAATGTTAGCAGATAGTAATAACATATTAGGTTGCTTAGGCAAACAGCAAGGCCTAAACAGGTGCAAGGTAAGAAAGTATACCACATAAAGAGAGCATTTTTTAATAAAATTAATTTCTTACACACAATTTTACCTTGAATGTATTATTCTAAACAAAAGAAAGAAATATTTCATCAATGAAGCCTGAAACAAAGTGAAATAACTAGTTTATTTTCAACCGTTATCATCCTACTCAAGTTAATCCATACTTGTATATTATCAGACTTATGATAAAGGCAGTTAATTCATGTTCATATTTATTCTTTCAACAAGTATTTACTGAGAGCCTACCATGTGCTGAGCATTATTGGAAACACTTAAGAAATATGAGTTAACGAAATAGACCTGCATTGAAGAAAGTTACATTCAGGAGAACTAGAATTTCTTTTGATACACTAGAACATATTAATTCCAGGACTGGTGTTCGTTGACCTCACTTTTGAACCGTGGAGTATCACAGTTTTACTCACCTAACTCGATATAGGTAGCGTTTGTGGAATTAATATGTAGGATTAAAATCGTAATGTCTTAACATTTTCTATTAATCAAGTCCCTTTTGTTTTTTTTCCTAAGATGATTTTCTGTACATCAGAAAGGAGAATTTTTCTCCTACTCTAAGAGCGTAGACTTTGGGAGACCTCATTAGCACTCAAGGGTAAGGATTTTTCACCCCATTTCAGAGTTATTATATGAAGTGTATCATTATTACTTTAGAATTTCTAATTAGTTTCCCATTTCAGCTCCCATACCCCAATATATATTAAGTTTATTTAATTTAACATTAACAATAGAAGAACGCAGAATGGACCAGGAAAAGTCAATGCCATTTTTATTGTTCTATTCTTCCCTCTGGTTGCCCAAGGAAATTTGATTTGCCTATTTCATAAAGGTACTTTCCCACAACTGCCTTCAGCTATTACGTTTTCAGTCAGCTCATTTCTACCCAGCAGTGCAATCTGGAAGAGACCCAAAGTTGGTTTCTGTATTGTCTGTATTAGAATGTTGTCAGTAACTTATTACAGGGTCTTATTGGATCATCTTTGTCCTTCTGTATCGCTTTCCCAGCAGAGTTACAGGTAATAAAAATCTCTATGACTAGGACCTTGGGTTTGGATAGTTCAATTAGTTGTTCAGGAAGTCTATCAAAAATGTGTCCCTAGGTCTCTGAACTCTAGCATTTTCATTATTAGAGTGAAATGTTAGTGACAAATGAGGTATGATCGTCTAGACACCTCATCAGCCTGCTGGCTTGTTGCCTGAAGTAAAGGGACAGTTCTAAAAACATCAAGGTTTTGATGCGGTTTTGATGGGGTTCTAAACATGTGACTTAAAATCAAAGCCCATGAAAAATGGGGACAATCATACATTTTGGGGCAATAATAAACCTTTATAGTCATCTGAGATTCCACAGTCAGAATCAAAGCCAAGTATTCATTTCAGGATGTATTAGACATTAAGTTTTAAGATGAGTTTTCTTATTAGCTATGGTTATAAATACAAGGACTATTTTAAGAAATGGCAACAGTTTAAATATGATGACAGTAGGAAAGCTTACTTAACTGTATTTTATTAAAATGTTCTATTCAGAGTTGTGATTAACAAATACTAATGATTGTCATTTTAATAAATTTCATGTATATGGACAGGCATTATCAAGTAAAGTTTGTGCTAACATATTTGTGATTTCTGCACTTATATAGTGGTTTGCTGTGAGAATGATCCTGCCGTCTGGAACATTTTGGCAATCTATAGGGAGATTTTTGGTTATTACAAGGTGGATGGAGGGCATGGTGAGCATTTAGTGGGCAGAGATACTTGAAACTTTGATAATCTGTGAAATAGAAACAAATGTTCTGACTCCAGAAAAATATTCCCGTGTTTTAATGCCCACTCCTACAGCAGGAAAACTTGTTTGATTGCCTGAGGCCAGATTTTAATTCCATTTTACTTGTAAAATCAGAGTATGTTTTGTATAGTTTTAAACAGAGACTGAATTTTCCATAATTACCACTGTTTTCTGAAGTTAAAACAGTGCTTTATTTTATTCGAAAGTTTACCAACAGCTGTTTTCCATTTTGTAAAATTACATTACTAATGACAATGCTAGTCATGGTTTTTAGTCACAGAGTTAACACACGGTCATCATTCTTTCTTCATAGCCATTTCATTCAGGAGATTGTATATACTATTTACAAACAGCAGAGTATGATTGCTTCATTACAGAATGTAAAGAATTAAACATTTGAATACTAATTTTTAAATTATTTTTCTTAACTTTTCTATATATATTTATTAGATTCTTCATTCATATATATATATATATATATATATATATATGTCAGATAGGGAGTTATAATGACATTTTTCAATCAACTAAGTTACATGGTCTATAAATTGCATTTCTGGTAATAATAAAAGGGACAATAGAAATATTGTTGTAAGATAGGTTCTGAGTCCTCTATAATTGATAAATGTTGATTTACATATATAGAAAATCTGGC
Source organism: Enhydra lutris kenyoni (assembly GCF_002288905.1). Taxonomy (NCBI): domain Eukaryota; kingdom Metazoa; phylum Chordata; class Mammalia; order Carnivora; family Mustelidae; genus Enhydra; species Enhydra lutris. The sequence continues at coordinate 36,216,714 of NW_019154087.1, read as the reverse complement.
TAGTTGACCATACATACAAATGCTACAAGTATCTAAATTGATAGCACATTTCTTGGGTGGAAATATTTAGATTTTAAAGAAAGTTCCTGGCAAATTCAAACCTATAAATGGAGAACAAATTTTGAGATGAAGCTGAAAATAAATACTGAGTCTGCATAATGGATTTGCTTTAAGCACTTCAACTACAAATATATTAAATGCCTCATTATGCATGACACCTTGCTAAATTCTGGGGAGACAAAGACAAATATGAAATAATTCACTCCTCCAGGAAGTGTTTATTCTAGTGGGAGGAACAAGTATCTAAGGAATGTTAATGTAAATTTCTAATAGAGTTGTTACTCTATTCTATTTTATTATTTTTTTTTAAGTTCTACAAAAGAATGAAAGGGAATTGAGAAGGAGCTTCCTGCAAGACATATTTTGAAAGCTATGCAGGGGACCATGTTGTGGAAAACCTTAAATATTGAACTAAAATAATGTCATAAGAACAGAGAAGATGAAAGTAAAATGCTATTTAAAGCGAGCGAATATCAGCAAGAAAACTTATCTCAGCTGTTTCTGTGAAGGTGCGTGACTGTTGTAGAGGGAAACATTCAGTGGTCTCTGATGGATGGATAGGTGGGTGGGTTGGTTAGTGTCCTTCCTTCCTTCTTTTCTTCCTTCCTTCCTTCCTGTCTTCTTTCTTTCCTTCCTTCTTAAAGAATTATTTATTTATTTGATAGGGAGAGAGAGAGGAGGGGCAGAGGGAGAAGGAGAGAAATCCTCAAGCCAGCTCCCCACTGAGCACAGAGCAGATGCAGGCCTCAGCCCCAGGACCCTGAGATCATGACCTGAGCTGAAATCAAGTGTTTGACACTTAAAGCAAGTGAGCCACCCAGGTGCCCTTCTTTCTTTTTTCTTTTCTTTTCCTTTTTTTTTTTTTTTTTTAAATGTAACTGAGTCTAAAAAGGTTACTGATATGGTTTTAGATTCCACATTGCAAGCAACCTTTAAGAAACCTACAACTTATCAAGTTCTGGTATAATACCAAGAAGAATATCCACAATTACCTAAAAGGCCATTAATAAATACTTCCCTTTCCACTTAAATATCTGGAAGTGATCAGATTTTTTTCATATACAGTTGACCCATGAACCACATGGGTTTAAATTGCATGGGTCCAATTATATATGGACTTTTTCTTTTTGAAAAATATAAAACACTACAATAAATGTATTTTTTCTTCCTTATGATTTTCTTAATAACACTCTTAATAACATTTTCTTTTCTCTAGCTTACTAGAGAATTCTTATTGTAAGAACGCAGCATATAATACAACACACAAAATATGGGTTGACAGTTTATGTTATGGGTAAGGCTTCAAGTCAATAGTAGGCTATTAGTAGTAAGTTTTGAGTGAGTCCAAGTTGTATGCAGATTTTTTTTTTTTTAGTAGGCTTATGGGCATTTTTTAAATATTTTTAAAAAATTTTTAACTTTTGTATAATTAACATACAGTGTTATATTAGTTTCAAGTGTGCTATATACTGATTCAGCACTTAAATACATTACTCAGTGCTCATTACAATAAATTTACTCTTCATTTGCTTCATCTATTTCACTCATCCCCACCCATCTCTTCTCTGGTAACCACCAGTTTGTTCACTACATTTAAGAGTCTGGCTTTTCTTTTTGTCTCTTTTTCCTTCATTCATTTGTTTTGTCTCTTAAATTCTGCATATAAGTGAAATCAGATGATATTTGTTTTTCTCTGACTTATTTCACTTAACATTATGCTTTCTAGATCCATTCTTGTTGTTGCAAATGGCAAGATTTCATTTTTTTTGTGGTTAATATTCCATTATATATCAATCACATCTTCTTTATCTATTCATCTGTTGATGGACACTGGGTTATTTTTCACATCCTGGCTATTGTAAATAATACTGCAATACACATAAGACTGCATATATTTTTTTTCAAATCAGTGTTTTTATATTCTTTGGGTGGAATTACTGGATCATATAGTAATTCTGTCTTTAATTTTTTTGAGGAACCTCCATACTGTATCCGTGGTAGCTGCACCAGTTTGCATTCTTACCAACAGTGCACAAGTTTTCCTTTTTTCCACATCCTTGCCAACACTTGTTGTTTCTTATGTCTTTCATTTTGGCCATTCTGACAAGTGTGGTTTTTATTTTCATTTCTTTTTTTTTTTTTTAAGATTTTATTTATTTATGTGACAGAGATCACAAGTAGGCAGAGAGGCAGGCAGAGAGAGGGGAGGAGGAGAAGCAGGCTCCCTGCCAAGCAGAGAGCCCGACACGGGGCTCGATCCCAGAACCCTGGGATCACGACCCGAGCCAAAGGCAGAGAGGCTTTAACCCACTGAGCCACCCAGGCACCCCTTTATTTTCATTTCTTAATGCCGAGTGATGTTGAGCATCTTTTCATGTGTCTGTTGGCCATCTGTATGTTTTCTTTGGACAAATGTCAAGTTTGTGTCTTCTGCCCATTTTTTAATATGGATTATTTGTGTTTTAGGAATGGAGTTGCATTAAATTCTTTACATATTTTGAATACTAACCCCTTACTGCCTATATCATTTGCAAATATCTTCTCCCATTCAGTAGGGTGTCTTTCGGTTTGCTGATTTTTTCTTTTGCTGTGCAAAATTTTTTATTCTGATGTAGTCCTAATAGTTTATTTTTGTTTTTGTTTCCCTTGCCTCATGAGAAATATCTAGAAAAGTGTTGTTTTGGCCAGTGTTGGAGAAATTACTGCCTGTGTTTTCTTTTAGTATTTTTATGGTTTCATGTCTCACATTTAGGACTTTAATCCATTTTAAGTTTATTTTTATGAATGATATAATAAAATGACCCAGTATAATTCTTTTGCATGTGGCTCTCCAGTTTTCCCAACATCATTTGTCTTTTTTTTTTTCATTGCATATCTGTGCCTCCTTTACCTGGATTAATTGAGCATATAATTGTGCATTTATTTCTGGGCTCTGTATTCTGTTCCATTGATTTTAGCATCTGTTTTTCTACCATTACCATACTGTTTTGATTACTATAGCTTTGTCATATATCTTAAAATCTGGGATTCTGATACCTCCAGCTTTGTTCTTCTTTTTCAATGTTGCTTTGGCTATTTGGGGTCTTTTGTGGTCCCATACAAATTTTAGGATTATTTGTTCTAATTCTGTGAAAAATGCTATTGGTATTTTGATAAGGATTGTGTTAATTCTGTAGATTTCTTTAGGTAGAATGGACAATATCTATTCTTCTAAGCCATGAACATGGAATGTCTTTCCATTTCTTTGCATTGCCTTCAGTTTCTTCCATCAGTATTTTTTAGTTTTCAGAGTACATGTCTTTCACCTCCTTGGTTAAGCTTATTCCTAGGTATTGTATTCTTTTCAGTGTGATTCTAAATCGGATGGGATTGTCTCCTTCCTCCCCCTCCTCCCCCTCCTCCTCCTCCTCTTCTTTTTCTTCTTTTTTTTCTTCGCTACTACTTCATTGTTAGTGTACAGAAATGCAACAGGTTTCTGTATATTGATTTTGTACCCTTCAGCCTTACTGAATTTATTTATTAGTTCTAGTAGGTTTTTGATGGAGTCTTTAGGGATTTCTGTATATTGTATTATGTCATCTGCAAATAGACTTACAAACCTAGATAATTTTTATTTCTTTTTCTTGCCTGATTACTGTGAATAGGTCTTCCATGACTATGTTGAATAAAAGTGGTAAGAGTGGGCATCCATATTTAGTTCCTGAAAGCTTTCAGTTTTTTCACCATTAAATATGATGTTATCTGTGTGTTGTTTATATGTGGCCTTTATTATGTTGAGGAATGTTCTCTCTAAACTTATTATGAACGGATATTGAACTTTGTCAAATACTTCTTCTGCACCTATTCAAATGAACATATGGTTTTTATTGTTTCTCTTACTGATGTGATGTATCATACCAATTGGTGAATATTAAGCCACACTTGCATCCCAGGAATAAATCCCATTTGTTTGTGGTGAATGATTTTTTTAATGCATTTTGGATTTGGTTTGCTTACATTTTGTGGAGAATTTTTGCATCTGTGTTCATTAGAAATATTGGTCTATAGATCTCTTTCTTTGTAGTGTCTTTATCTGGTTTTGGTATGAGGGTAATGCTGGCTTCACAGAATGAATTTGGAAGTTTTCCTTTTCTTTTTTTCTTTTTTTTTGAATAGCTTGGTAATAGGTTTTAATTCTTTTCTAAATATTTGGTAGAATTCAGCTGTGAAGCCGTCTGGTCCTGGACTTTTGTTTGTTGGGAGTTTTTTGATTACTGAATCAGTTTCACTGCTGGTAATTGGTCTGCCCATATTTTCTGTTTCTTCCCGATTCAGATTTTGTATGTTATATGTTTCTAGGAATTTATTTATTTCTTTTTAGTTGTCTACTTTGTTGGCATGTAATGTTTTCATAATATTTTCTTATAATTCTTTGTATTTCAGTGGTGTTGTTTGTTATTTATCCTCCTTCATTTCTGACTTTGTGTTTATCTTGGTTTTCTGTCTGTATATTTCTTTCTCCCTCTTTCTATTATGGGTCTGCATAAAGGTTTATCAATTTTGTTGATCTTTTCAAAGAATTGCCTTCTGGTTTTATTGATCTTTTATTTGTTTCCTTAGTTTCTGTTTCATTTATTTCTGTTCTAATCTTTATTCTTTCCTTCACTCTGCTGTTTTTATCATTTTTATTGTTGTCATCATCATCGTCATTGTTGTTATTGTTGTTGTTGTTCTTCTTCCTCCTCCGCCTCTTCTTCCTCTTCTTTTTCTCCTCTTCCTCCTACATTCTTATCTTCTTCCTCCTCCTCCCTCACTATTAGGTGTAAGTTTGCTCATGGCTATCCTAAAAGAATAAAGTGATGAACTCAATGAGAAAAAGGAAAATCAAAATACCTCTACATAAAAAATAATAATTTGACTTTTCAGGAAGATTACTAGAGAGGAAAAATAAGGGAATGAAATCAAATGAGGGAAATAGGTAGATATGATGCTGTTTTTGTAGTAGTGATAAAAGATTGCAAGAAGCAAAAAAAAAAATTTGAGATCATGGAATGGGAAAGAAAGGTACCCATGAAAATGTAATTTCCTGGGAGTCCACAAATTTCCAGGAAAACATTGGTCTTCTCATAATTTGTTTAAAGAGCACAGAACAATTTTATTTAATTTTTAAATGAAAGAATAATTGCAAATGTGAAGAATTAAAATATCCAAGTCATCATAATGATTAGGTTGCAGACTTTAAAGCAGTATTTCTTAGGGGTGCCTGGTTAGCTCAGGCGATATAGCTTACAACTCTTGATCTTGGGGTCATGAGTTCAAGCCTTATGTTGGAAGGTAGAGTTACTTCAAAAAAATTCAAAAAGTAAAACAGTATTTCTCAAATATCTCTTAAAAATTCAGTTTCCTCTTTCAATCACTCAAGGACATATGCTCCTTTAAAATAAAAATTCATTTGCCTCAATGTTCCAGTAATGGAGATAATTCCATTTTTGTGCTTATCTCTTAGTAGGCTGGTAGTGTCCTGTTTTAAGCCAGTACTTCATAGGCTATACTTCATATAGTAATGCTTAGCAGGGCTACATGAGTATGTATCTTAACTTCCACAGAGTATTGTGATTCATGAAAAACAATTTCTCTATCAGTTTTCTCATATGCAGAATATTCTATCTATCTTATATTTTTTAATAAGAAATGTGAGGGAGACTATCACAATATTACTTCTTCATCTCTTCTTTAGTAGTAGAATCCCTGAATCTTGGTTGTATACCTGAAATAAAGTTTCCATTTCTCAGACTTCTTTGTAAGTAACTGTTGCCATATAACTTGGTACTTGTCAATTTTTCTTAAAAGGGAGATGTTTTGTGCAACATTATTTGATGTCTGATGCTTCTTGGGTCATGAGCTGGAATTATATGCTGAGGTTGGTGGATCACCACCAGAAGAATGGAAACCTGAGTGCTGTATACCATAGACCATTATTATAGCCCTCCACCAGACTTCTTCTATGATAGAGACAAATAAAATTCTACCTTATTTATTTTGTATTTTCTCTCACATGCAGAATAGCCAAATCCTAACTGATAAATGAATAAATGAGAAAGGATGGATAAGCAGTGTTCGACACATAGAAGGCACTCAATAAGCATTAATAATAAATATTAAAGTGAAAAAAATCATCAATTTGTTCAGTAAATGCTTAAAAATTATCTCTTGTGTACTTTGTACTGGTGATATGAAGATAATTCAGTTGGATTATGTGTAGGAGTAGTTATCTTATTTGTGATTTTTAACATGTCTTCTATAATTGCATTTCTCTGAAAATTCAAAAAAATCAATACTGAGTGATAACCCCACTATTATGTTTATGATTACAAATACTCATCAATTTATGATGGGATTATGTCTTGATAAACCCATTGTAAGTTGAAAATATGGTAAGTTGAAAATTGCATTTTCAATGCAATAGGTTACAATAGTAACCTATTGTACTCATTGTTTAGCCTCATAGGTCTAGCCTACCTTAAATGTCTTCAGAACACTTATAGTAGCCTTCAGTTGGGCAAGATCATCTAACACGAAGCCTAGTTTGTAGTAACGTGTTAAATATTGTATGTAATTTATTGAATATTGTATTGAAAGTAAAGAGCAGAATGGTTGTATGGAAACAGAAGGGTTTTAAGTGTATTGGTTGTTTACCAATTGTGTATTGGTTGTTTGTGTAAGTGTATTGGTTGTTTACTCTACTCTGTATTGGTTGTTTACTACATGTCTAACTAGGTGTCGTGGCTCACTGCCACTGCCCAGCATCATAGAGAGTATTATACTACACATTGCTAGCCCATGAAAATACAAAATTTAAAATTCAGAGTACGTTTTTACTGAATATGTATCACCTTCACCCCACTGTAAAGTAGAAAAGTCAAGAAGTCAAATCATCTTAAGTCAGGGACCTTTTGTATTTATAATTTGGTGTAATATTTATCATTTATGCTTTTTACTATTTATAAATATAGTATTATTTTAGGTTGATTGCATAGGTAAAGATATTCTATAACTAAAAATTTAAAATGAAAAGTGTGGGGCACTTGGGTGGCTCAGGTGGTTAAACGTCTGCCTTTGGCTCAGGTCATGATCATGGAGTCCTGGGATCAAGCCCTGAGTCAAGCTCCCTGCTGGGCAGGGAACCTGCTTCTCCCTCTTCCTCAGCTCCTCCCCTTCCATTTGTGCTCCCTCTTCTGCACTCTCTCTCTCACTCTCCTCTCTCAAATAAATAAATAAAATCTTAAAATAAAATGAACATATTCAGTCCCTTTAGAGACATGCTAATGGAAATTCATTTTTTATTGCCATCTAACGTAAGCCTACTAAGAAGCTACCTAAATTAACTAGCGTGTTTCAGCAAGGTCTTCTACTCAGAATCCTGTAAAGCTGAAATCAAGGTATTATCTGGCTGCATCGTGATCTGTAGGCATGACTAGGTAAAAAAAAAAAAAAAAACACTTTCAAACTCCTTTAGTGTGTTGGCAGAATCCTCTCCTGCAATGGAAAGATGCGGTTCCAGTTTTTTGCTTATGGTCAACCAAAACTGCTCCTGTGGGCCATTTTCAGGTCCTTGACCAGTGACCTCCTCCATTTCAGCAGTGGATAAACTTACCAACTTCTTCTTATGCCTTAGATGTCTGAATTCTTCTACTCCCAGCCAGAAGGAATTCTGCTTTTAAAATGTTCATGGAATTAGTTTAGGTCAACCCCAATAATCTTTTTGTGTTAAATTCAGATGATTAGTAATCTTGATCACATCTGCAGAATGTCTTTGCCATATAAGGTAGCATAGTCATAGGACCAACAATAAGAGAAAAGGAGGTCGTGGAGACATTTTATATTCAGCCTACAACACTAATCTTATTACTAACTGGTATATGGATTTTATATTTATAGATGGTTATTTTTTAAGGTCATCTTTGAAAATATTTCTTTCATTTAATTATATTCCAGATTGTTATTTCTTTTAAATACTACTAATGTTATGTATCATTTAATGAACAATTTTAAAAGTTTTATTCTTCCAATAAATTATTAAACTGGCATGCTTTTGTTGACATTGTTATTTCTAGAAATTTGCATTCATAAAACCTTAACAATGTTACCAGTTGATAACATAGTAACTTACAATTTGGTGTTTATTATCCTTTATATAAACAATCATAGTTTTATATAATTATAGCCATTGCATTTAAGCATTTCACCATATCCATATATGGATTATAAAATATTAAATCTTAAAATATATTTGAGACTCTATCTTAAGAAGAAGTTTTGAGTATCATTTATTTACAAATAAATCTTTTAAATGATACTTCACTGCATTTATTGATATGGCCATAGTGTTACACCATTCTCCTATTATTTTATTATGTTAATATGTTAAATAAATAAGTAAATATATCATAATAATGGTTTGAAATTATATAATCATTATAACATACATGCTATAAGTTTCTTTAGTTAATGTGTTTAAATACAGTTTAGGTTCACATGAATAACCACATATTATTTCATTTGAATATTAAAAATAATTTTAAATATTTGAGATATAGTTTTTGTGTGGGATCATTCAGGGATAGTAGAATACTGAAAATTTAAGCACAGAGTAGAATTATTGATGACATTTTGGATTTGCGTTTGACTTTACCTTTTCTGAAAAATTTTAGATAGGGTTTATACAGTTCTGCGTTTTTTTTCTTTATGTTATCTCTATAGAAATAATAAGAGTCAAACATTCTAATATACAGGGGATGGGAGATTATTTCAGTTTTTATCAAGACATGTCTCTGAGTGAACTGTAACCATGAAAAATATATACATTTAGATCCATGGAAAAATTATTTTAAGGTAACCTACCAGAAATTGGCTCTGGCTAGTCTACTGAAACCACAATAAATCAAATTTGTAGCTATAATAAAATTGTTAACTTTTCTCAGCTTCCGTTAATCTAGGTAGTAGGTAATGAGAAAGAAATGCCTTTTTGTGGAAGCTGGTACAAAATGAAATCTTTTAATAGTTTTCTACTTGAGATGTTTTCTGTCATTAGACATCTTAGCAGAATCAAATGAGTCCTTTATAAAATTTTCAACCATTTATTCCCTATTAAAGTGGCAAACACATGTAAATGACATAGTCATTAGCATGGGTGAGTAGGTCATAACTCTGCATTTTCACATTAGTGGATTGAGTCACATTTGAATTCCCTAAATGAATGCAACACTTCTTCTTTCACTAGTCAAAAACCCAATAATGGTTTTTAAGATCGTTCCATGAAAATTAGATCCCTCAATTACTTTCTTCTATCTTACCCTTTGACCTTCTACAAAGACTTTTATTCTTTTAGCCAGTTTCCTTACTGAAAAGGACAAGACAGAGGAAGTTTTGAATTTTGGCATGTCCATGATATTATTAGCAGGAATACTGTGCATTAATGCAAATCTGCCTGGCTCTATAATGGCCATGCGCCCTGCCTTCAAAGGCTTTGAGATGTTTTAATTATGAAATAAGACATCAAATGCTAAATTTAAATTGCATATTGTAGAGGAAAATTGAATGGTGTGATGATACAAAGCCCTCACTTCCTTCTCTCATTCTTTTTATTCACCGGACGATAATTTTCATAGTCGCTTATTTCCACAATCTGTTATAAATGAAAGCTTGTTTGGATATCTTTGTGCTTTGTTTGGTGTTTGAAATGGCATTGGTATTGGGGTGCCTGGCTGGCTCAGTTGCAAGAGCATGACTCTTGATCTCAAGGTAGTGAGTTTTAGCCCCATGTTGGGTATAGAGATTACTTAGATAAATAAATAAATAAATAAACTCTAAAATAGTGTTGGCATCGTCCTATGTTATCTGGCATTATAGGAGCATAGGTGGTTTGCTTTCATGAGTAAACCCATTATACATATTGTGTCAGTTCACCCATAATTGCTTCAGAGAAAACAACTTATGTTGTCAGTATTTATTCACTTAAAAATTTAAGATTGTCTGAGAGTCATGATACAAGAAGGTGAGAAGGTGAAAATTTTGTATCTCATTGTGTCTTCTTATTACATATCATTATTACTTTTCCATTATGGCCTGTGATTACAGTATCAGCATAGCAATTAATAATGTACAGTGAAAGTGGAAGTGAAGAGATGGGACAAATCATATGTGTTTTTACTCCTTTTGTGGTAGGTTGCCCATGACTTGGCTCTTAAAATTGTTCACAGGGTGCTCTTCCATTGTGGCTTGGCATCTGGCACAGTGTTTGGAACACAGTGGACACTTAATAAGCAATTGTTGAATGCATAACATTATGAATAGGGAGATGGTAAAGAGAAGGAGAGGAGAGGTAGAATAGTCATCTGTCTTCCTTCTTTAAGAATATTTGAAAATGACCTAAGAATCTGCACATACTGTCTGTGTTGAGACTTTTTTAAGGCATTGCATATGCAGTGCTGGGGGAAAGCAGTCAGCTCTTCCTGTACCCTAACGCCACTTGTATTTCAAAAGCAAGATGAAGACTTCAAGGCAGAAATCCTTGACAGTAGGGCAAAGAAATGTTAAACAATCATGACAGGAAATAAATTATCTTACATTCTATAGGTAGGTATATAGAACAGAACAGAGGCTGACAAGTGCCTGTCAAAGTGAGAAAAGTGGTTATGTGTAATGATTTATAAAGTATATTTAAAACAGTAACTCATTCAATTAAAAGCACCATATGGGCCTTGATGGTTTGTTAGACGTTGTTCAATCAATGAATTTTAAAGTAAACAGTGTGTGTCTATGTAAAATAAATGAAGCACAATTTTTGATAGCAATAAATATATTTTAGATCAAATGTGTTCCTTTAAAGCCTTAGATATAATTGTATTAAAATTAATATATAATATCATTAAAGGAAAATATATTTGATTGATCAATTGAACCATAAGAAAATAGTGTTTTAGTAAATAATAGCTAATGAAAACAAATTAACCTATAAAATCACATAGTTCATTCCTTCACATATTTCCACTGAACTGAAGCTTTGCTCCAGATATTACAATTCCTTTCAAGAAAATTAGGAAAGCCATTATTATTTATGTGACAAGTGAAATAAACAGTTTATAAAACATGAAATGCAATTAATGATCAAGTTTTAACACCAATATCACTAGATTAGAAGAAGATATAACTTAATACAATACTCTTTCCAACTTGTCACATAAGGAACCGATGATGATGATGATGATGATGATGATAAAGATGATAAAATCTTAGGTGAACATTCATTATAATGAAAAAATAAGAATAGAAAAGATATAAAACTATATGTTGTATTATTTCCAAAATGTATATATTTTGTGAATTATTTAGATAACTCTTAAATTAGTGATTAAAGATAATAATGGCAGTTTACTATTCTGTTTTTTCATAGACTGCCTAGCTCAGCACATGTACTTTTTTTGAGGTTGGTTCCATACTGTATTTATAAGCAAGGACATACTGTAGGTCATAGAGAAGACCCTAAAGATTGACCCAAGGTATCTTTCAGGTTTTGAAACTTAAAGGAAATTAAAGCTTAGTGAGCACCCATATTGTTGTAATTATTTTAGGAATTTGGCTTTTGCTCAATCAGGTTAATACAGTGTGGATTAAATTAGAATTTAAAATGTTATTTTTAAATATGCAAATTTGAAGGGCTTTTACTTTAAGAAAATTTTCAATAAATCATTTTGTGTATCTTGCACCAGCCACATTTTGAAATGGTGATGAACAGCTAAAATTTGTGCATGTGTCAAACAGTGTTTGGTATTTGCATACGTTGTTATAAGAGAGGTTTGTGATGTATCAACGTTTGAACAGGAATAAAGAAGAACCCCCCAAAAAAAACAAAAACAAAAACAAAAAAACCCAAAACCAAAAAACAAAAAAATTAAAAAGGCAGTTTTCTTTGAATCATTCACTTAAGTATCTATCTCGTACCCACAGCTCAGAACTTGACAGAAATATGTTTTTTTCATGAAACTTAAAAACCACCGTTCCTATCTTTGATGTCCAATCAATTCACACTTCAAAGCATTCAATAGCTACTTCTGTATTTTAAAAAGAAACATTAGCCTTTCAGAATTGCCATTTCTTGTAGAATTATAGTCTAGTATAATAAAATTGTTCACTTAACGAAGAGTGGTCAGGATGTGTCCACTTTCCATGGAGTTACTAATGTACAAAATATGGGAGATTGTCCATGATCCTAGTATTGGTTCCTAAAAAATTACTGACCTATATCCCAGGCTTTCAAATCAAGGTAGATTACTTTTCCTTTTATTACTTCATGTTTGTGAACTCAGTTAAATAAGTAGATTCAAAATAACTATTAACATTACAATTATACATATCAAAGATAAATTGTTTTCTGTATTAAATATCCATAGAGACTCTTTTTTTCCTGCTGTGAATTAGATGTATTCTCCATTCCAAACCAGGCTCACTTCACTTCAGTAATATAGCAGACATTTTCAAATATATGAGAGCTCATCAGTTAAAATTAATTTGACAGTGTAATGGTGCATAGTGCTGTAAGACATTCTTTTTGAAGTAGGATTACAAAACATGAAAATATGACAACCCTATATTTTAAAAGGCAGTACATTCTGTGTACAAGATAAGACAAGCTGTGATATATATATATATATATATATATATATGCATATATATATGTTTTTTTTTGACTGTACAAAGGTAGAATATTTTCATTCTGCAAGTTTCTTGTTCTACCATTCCCTCCCCATTCCTCACCCTCTACTTCCCATTATCCACCATTGTTAGAAGCTCCACTTTTGCAGCTCTGGAGATCCTGAACACTCCTGGGCTGACATCTTGCAGGTCTTTCTTACTCACCTCACTCTTGCTGCAGGCCCGAATGACACTTCAGCATCCTATTTAAAAATGTAGCTATCAGACTCCACAATCAGAGTCTATGCTTCTTAAATGTAAAGGGCCTCTTGAAGGACAAGATTTTCAGCCTCTATTCCATGAACTCACCAAATACAAAATTGTATGCTACTGTACTATTTCTTTGTCAGGTTTTACCTTGGTTATAGCAATATATTGTCATGGTCAAGAGCACAAATGTGAGAGCTACCTCTACCATAATTAACTATATGACCCTGAACAAATTACTTAGCCTTTTGTGCCTTAGTTTTCATACCTGTGAAATGGGGATAATAATAATAATAGTAACATCAAGGAGTGTTGTAAAGATTACATGAAATAATAAACATAAAATGCTTACGGTAGTTAAAATAGTAGGTTCCATATAAATATTAGCTTTCATTAATGAATTCCTGATTCAGAATAAAAGTTTTAAATAAGTGATGGAATTTGAGGAACAAGGATTTAAATTCTAATTTGTTTTGCTGAGATTTCACATGAATCTATATATTTTAGCTAGGCATTCTCGACAATAGCCAAGGGGTTAGACTGTAACAATAACCTATGTTTATTTAAAATAAGAATTTAGACTTCTTATTTTTTTTAAGATTTTATTTATTTCTTTGTCAGAGAGAGAAAAAGAGAGAGAGAGAGCAGGAGCAAGGGGAGCAGCAGGCAGAGGGAGAAGCAAGGTCCCTGGGATCAT